>NC_090185.1:47045563-47203063 GCF_024679245.1 Pseudorasbora parva
AAGAACACAGTTATTATAAAAAGACATATTATTACTTGACACATTATATAGTCTGTACGAAGCTTAACTGCATTTATGTTATTTATTTGTAAAGACATGTAATGGTGGAGATGGCATATATATATGCCAAATGCATATATATATATATATATATATATATATATATATATATATATATATATATATATATATATATATATATATATATATATATATATATATATATATATATATATATATATATATATATATATATATATATATATATAAAAATGAAGACAGACTTGACTGCCAGCTCACTTCACATTCACACACAGCTCCACTGCAGACTAATGGAGGTCCCCTGTTGGATAGGTAGACATCGGTCACACACAAACACACACAGCTCCATTAGAGTCTATGGAGGTCCCCTGTTGGATAGGTAGACATCGTTCAGGTCCCCTCTTGGCATATTTTTAAAAAAATAAAAAAATGCTTATTTGAAGTTATATTATGAATAAGGACCTTAAAAGAAAATTTTGTATGTGATTTTTGTTTCTTCAAAATGACTAGAAACACAGGTCCCCTCTTGGATAGTGTAGAGTGATAGTCCCCTCTTGGTAATATAGACGTGTATGTGTGTGTGTGTGTGTGTGTGTGTGTGTGTGTGTGTGTGAGAGAGAGGACTTGCTTAAGCAGCAGCTACAAATACATTCAGCACTCTGAAAGAATATATACACTGCATGTTGTTTGCACATTTAATGTTTTCAGTTTTATTATGTTCATTACTCATGCAGCCAGTGCCGTTTCTAGGCATAGGCAAACTAGGCGGTCGCCTAGGGCGCCAACAGCTGGGGGGCCCCAGTGAGCCCCCACCCCAACAAGATTTTTTTTGTTATTTCATATATATATTATTATTAATATTTCGTACTTTTGCTATTTTAAGGCATTATGATTAGTTGCGATTATTGGAGTGAAGTCGCCATGGTGATAGTGGCGCTGCTGTAATGAAATGAGATCATGTAGAGCGCGGCAGGGAACGTTGTCATCCGTGGCGTTGTAACGCTTGTGTCCGAGTGAAAAATGCGGATAGCTCACTTAATGTAACTGGAGTGGATGCAAACACAGAGGCGATTAACATCAAACAGATCGCACTTTATTCCCCGCTGAACTCTCATCACAAACTCTCTTTCCGTCCACGGCATTACTTAATAAAACAAAATAACTGACTGTTAGCAACAGAAAAGAGAAAATAATCCCCACACATGGGAGCACAAGACTCAGTGCGCACATTCACAAAATGCAGACTTCGTTTGCAGGGAGCGCGCGCAACTCTTAAAGGGGCCACACTATATTTCTACTCGTTACAGCGTGCTTTAGTTTCATCATCATGAAAAGGTCAAAGCCATCAGGGGCTCAGTATCGTAAAAAGAAAAAAGAGGAAATATAAAAAAAGCGAAATATACAGGTATGTTAGCCTACTTATTGGTTACTTGTTCTCTTCTAAGCTGGTGGCTCTATCATAACTTTGAGCAAAACTTTACACTGAATATTAGTACTGGACGGACCATATGAATCTTGCCTAGGGTGCCAGAAAGGCTAGAAACGGCCCTGCATGCAGCATCCCCCTGAACCGATTCTGCTCAACTACAAGCACAATTCCTGCTTTACATTCACTTTGCAGTTCTAAAACCAAATTATTTCAGCTTATTCTGTTGTTTTGTGTATAGCTCACTGTAAGTGCAACTTTAAATCTGTGTTGTTTTTGTAAGACAAATATGCATTACTATGTATTTGTGTTTTTAGTTGAAAAAAACAACAATATTCTCAAATATTTTACAACACACTTATGTATAGTGTAACCACTTTAAAGTAAACTATGTAAAATTGTTTGAGTCCAGGGTAAACGGCATCACCTGGGGAGAATCTTAGCCTGGTCTCATCATATTTTCAGCGTAAGTACACGTTAGTTCCTGGGTATCAACACAGGTACCACACTATATTAAGAGGGCAGTTTTTGTGTATTTCCAGTGTACGTACACATTAGTTCCTGGGTATCAACACAGGTTCCACACTTTATATTAAGTGGGCAGTTTTTGTGTATTTCCAGTGTACGTACACATTAGTTCCTGGGTATCAACACAGGTTCCACACTTTATATTAAGTGGGCAGTTTTTGTGTATTTCCAGTGTAAGTATAAATATAGAATAAAGATCAGTCTGAGATCTTTGCTTAAATTACATCATGTAACATCGTTGAATGCATCACATTTGTTGGGGTATAATACAAATGTTGTGGATAGCAATCAAAATACTCAAACTACAAAAATTGCACTGCAGACATGTGAATAATTAGAATATAAACACGTCAAGATCGATCTACTATACATAAAGACAGATAACTTGGATAGCAGCTAGACAGCAGAAAACAAAAACTTGTTTCTAGATTTGATATTAGACTCCGCAACTTATTATTTTTCATTTTCAAATATTGTTTTTTTTCAGATCCATTTATATTTTCATCAGTTTCTTGTAAAATGTACTTTCATTATTATTGTCACAGAAGTAATTCCATACGAAGGCAGCTCCACCGATCCAAGCGACTGAACATGGCAAAAGTAAGTTCTAAACCTCACACACAGTGCAGAAACTGTGAACAAACTGTAAGGTTGCTTTGAGCTCATTTTCTTCTGTCTGTATTTTTTTCAGAGATCAAGCGCAGTACAGCACAAGTGTCAGGGTCAAGATGATGCAAGTTTTTATTTAAGTCTGTTCCGTATTGCTCTTTGTAACCGGGAAATGTTTTCATATATAGTAGCACAGCACGTGTAGAGCAGCTATTAGGTTCCATAAAAGAAGGGAGACAACACAGCTTTATTAGGGGTGTCTGTGTGTGGCTGGAGGCAGCAGTTTGTACAGGCTAAATTGCCCTACCATGAAATGCAGTGACACCAGCAATGAACCAACAGATATTAACAGATGTATATATTTATTTTTTTGTCTCTGCAGATGCTGGATGCATACTGCACATGGATCCGTCCTGACTCCATCCGGCCAGACGTAGACAATGCTAACAGATTGTTTGTTTCGCCGTCAGACACTCTAGCGATCTCTAAGGGGTCCTGTGTTCTGACCCCCAGACACTATAGCTGTCTCTAAGGGTCCTGTGTTCTGACCCCCAGACACTATAGCTGGCTCTAAGGGTCCAGTGTTCTGCCCCCCAGACACTAGCTGTCTCTAAGGGTCCCGTGTTCTGACCCCCAGACACTAGCTGTCTCTAAGGGTCATGTGTTCTGACCCCCAGATACTATAGCGGTCTCTAAGGGTCCTGTGTTCTGACCCCCAGACACTATAGCGGTCTCTAAGGGTCCTGTGTTCTGACCCCCAGACACTATAGCGGTCTCTTATGGTCCTGTGTTCTGACCCCCAGACACTATAGCGGTCTCTAAGGGTCCTGTGTTCTGACCCCCAGACACTAGCTGTCTCTAAGGGTCCTGTGTTCTGACCCCCAGACACTAGCTGTCTCTAAGGGTCCTGTGTTCTGACCTCCAGACACTATAGCTGTCTCTAAGGGTCCCGTGTTCTGACCCCCAGACACTAGCTGTCTCTAAGGGTCCCGTGTTCTGACCCCCAGACACTAGCTGTCTCTAAGGGTCCCGTGTTCTGACCCCCAGACACTATAGCGGTCTCTAAGGGTCCTGTGTTCTGACCCCCTGACACTATAGCGGTCTCTTATGGTCCTGTGTTCTGACCCCCAGACACTATAGCGGTCTCTAAGGGTCCTGTGTTCTGACCCCCAGACACTAGCTGTCTCTAAGGGTCCTGTGTTCTGACCCCCAGACACTATCTGTCTCTAAGGGTCCCGTGTTCTGACCCCCAGACACTATAGCGGTCTCTAAGGGTCCTGTGTTCTGACCCCCAGACACTATAGCTGTCTCTAAGGGTCCTGTGTTCTGACCCCCAGACACTATAGCTGTCTCTAAGGGTCCTGTGTTCTGACCCCCAGACACTATAGCGGTCTCTAAGGGTCCTGTGTTCTGACCCCCAGACACTATAGCTGTCTCTAAGGGTCCTGTGTTCTGCCCCCCAGACACTATAGCTGTCTCTAAGGGTCCTGTGTTCTGACCCCCAGACACTATAGCGGTCTCTAAGGGTCCTGTGTTCTGACCCCCAGACACTATAGCTGTCTCTAAGGGTCCCGTGTTCTGACCCCCAGACACTATAGCGGTCTCTAAGGGTCCTGTGTTCTGACCCCCAGACACTATAGCTGTCTCTAAGGGTCCTGTGTTCTGACCCCCAGACACTATAGCGGTCTCTAAGGGTCCTGTCTTCTGACCCCCAGACACTATAGCGGTCTCTGAGGGTCCTGTGTTCTGACCCCCAGACACTAGCTGTCTCTAAGGGTCCTGTGTTCTGACCCCCAGACACTAGCTGTCTCTAAGGGTCTTGTGTTCTGACCTCCAGACACTATAGCAGTCTCTAAGGGTCCTGTGTTCTGACCCCCAGACAGTATAGCGGTCTCTAAGGGTCCTGTGTTCTGACCTCCAGACACTATAGCGGTCTCTAAGGGTCCTGTGTTCTGACCCCCAGACGTTACCCCAGTTTGCCCCTAATTCGGGGTAAAGTGAGACGAGATTACTTTTTTTTTTTAAAACAATCATATATTTTCACTGACCTTCGTCCTGAATACATTCTGATCATTTCCATTGCTAAGAATCATCCCAAATTAATGGGAAATGTGTGTCAATTTTACTGATATATAATTTTAGTTCACTTGGAGGAGATCAAATTAAAAAAAATGTCTCACTTTACCCCACTCTCCCCTACGCCAATTACATACTGCATGTTAGCATGATTTAAAAACAGGATTGCTTTCAGTTGTTTGTGTAAATTAAATATAATGTTGAGATAGTCCATTTCTATATTGTTGAACCAACGCGTTTCAAACGACAGAAGTGTGACCATGTCATTACAGTTTCAGTATTACTGTGGCTAAGCAGCAAGATGTGTCTTTGTATGCGAAACACACCCAAAACATTATGTTCATTGTAATGGAAAATAATAGAAATATGTTCATGTAAAGCTTAATAAAGCACCACACATGACAAATATGGATGTAAAGCTAGAGGAGCAGTGTAATGTGGTGCTCCTGAACGACCACAAGATTACACGGGCCAAGCAAAGACAAACAGTTCAGAAGTTCCTTTGCAAACACTGCCGTCCTGATCTTCAGGCTCCAATTGGCAACTTCATGCTTCATGGCTTAACATTTAGTGGCTTGACTTGTGTGTCTGGACTTTAACAAGTTATTTAACTACTTGAATAGTAATGTGAACCAGGATGAAACCCTTAGGTTTGTTTAACGTTCGACTTAAACCAGTTATGTGCCTGAGCCAATATGGCTCAAATGTATCTTACAGCATGCATGTGTCATTTTAACAAATTATGTAGATGAAAGATAATACAGATGGAGATAACCCCACCTGAGCAAGAACGCATGCTGCATGCAATTATGTCTTCATGAAAAAAAAAAAAACTAAATTCACTTAAAATGTGTTTTCGTCCAAGCTATGCTTGCCTTTAACATCACAGGAAGGTTGTCTTCCTGCTGTTTTCATTGACTCCAAGGTGTTCTGACCTCCTTTCATTGCTTAGGCTTAATTGTTCACTCTTCCCTACAGACACACTTTGTTAAAACCTCAAACATTAATCAGGTGTATTTACTGCTGCTATTGACTCAAAATGCATATTCTCATGCTTGCTTGCTTATATGAGCTTAAGTCTTCATTCTTTGTATCAACACAACTTATAAACCATCAAACATAATTTTCACCATGTTACTTTCATTGATAACCGCAACCCATGCAACATTACTAAAGGGCTAGCTTACAGCAACTACTGAACCAGTCTATTTAAATGTTGAGCAAGCTACCTCATTGGCTGCAGGTTCAGCAGTGGCCAATCAGCTTGTGACATGTGTTAATGATGTGATTACATGCAATCTGCAAGCTAAGGACAAAAATCAATCTGTGCCCTCTAGAGTTTCATGACTGAACTACAGCTTAATGTTACATCTCGTAAAATAATTATTTAAAAAAAACTGTAACTATACAGTAAATGACTATGAGTCTACTTTTATATGCACTATAAAAAGTTATTTTGAAATCTATTTAGCAGATTTTTAAAAGGGCAACAGGCATGATAGATGTAATAGAACAAATACATAGATTACCCATCTTAACACGACATGTTGGTTACATAATTTATTTGTACTTTTTGCTAATTTCATGACTTACTAACTGACAGAGGAATTAAAATGTTGCATGCTTGTAATTTCATCACCATCAAATGACCAACTCACAGCGTCATCAGTACGATATCCTAAGGTTAGATAACCGGAAACATTCCAATTACATTCATAATATTTAGGTAATTTCATGACTTATTGGAAACATAACAGTAATGTGCCCGTAGTTTAATTAGCATTATTCACCTTTCTCCTGATGAGCCGAATGCGTTTTGAATCATGGATAACACTTCAGGTTTGAAGAGCTTCCATTCAAAACTTTCAAATGATCAACTTTCACTTTGTAACGACTGGTGATCAAACACAAACTGATAAAACCCTCACCCAGGCAGACTCTGTGATGTGTGGTTGCCTCACTGTGAATTATCACACTTTTGCTCCACTCATTCACTTCAAACACAGTTGGAAGAGTGATTGATCTCAATGAGAGAACAGTATTGGCTACAGCAAACAGACATGCAGGCCCATAGAAATGGAATTAAGCCGACTTTAGGTATTGCCCCGCCCTCCAAGGGAAGCGTAGCTACTTATTATGCCACGATGAATGCAGCATAATAAGACTGAATAATATCCCTAATCTTCAATGAGGGAAGATAAAGAAGAGGAATAATGTATCAGACTGGTGTCAGACGAGTTGGACCGTAAGATATAAGAGGCTATATGCATAGTAACATTCGATGGGGATAAAGACAGAGAAATGGAGAAAATCTGTAACTTTGACTACACGAGGAGAAAAGAGAACTCTCTGCATGGGAGACAGTCCTGTAGCCAGAAACTTCCTCCAGACATTATGTACAACATACAGCTGGATTCTTTAGCTGCGGAAAAAGAGTGGCAGGACATGAATTATTGGACATTATTGGCCAGAATCCACTTGAATTAGTTTGGACTGCTCTCTCAGTAGCCGCGTTTCCATTACAGATTTGCACAAAACCTTTGTGATATTTAGGCTGATAAATGTCGATTAAAAAACGTTTGCGAAATAACGGCGTTTCCATTAACCGCTGTTATGCGTCTAAAACGTTTTTCTCCCTCTCATGATAAGTCATTCCAAAAAGTATGCAACGTATGTTGCTAAGTTTGTGTATATCCCAGCACCGCATAAGCCATTATTTTTAATGGAAGGATAGGCGTGTTATCCACGCATTCATTAAAATTAAAAGAACTAAATGTTTGAATTTGCCTGGTGGTAACTCAAAGGTTTTTCTTTTCCTCGTTATTTTGGCTTTGAATTTCATTTAGAAATATGAACTGAATTTAGAAATGCTTTTAAAATGAAAAACTTTGCGTTTAATAAACAAAAAATATATATTTTTTAAAGGAAGACAGCGTTTGGAGTGAGTGCATGCAGAATAATCTGTTCTCTGAATCAACGATCTTTGTGAATGTACACAAATAAAAGTAGACAGTTTATAGTTTATAATTATGTCTTGGACATATCTGTATTGCTAAAAATGTCTATTGTATTGTGAGTTATATCTGCTGCCATAAAGGTCAATGTCCATCAGAATGAGCCGGCGACTTCATAAGCCATGGGTTAAAGAAAACCTATAGCCTATTTAATTAGGCTTTGTTTAAATATTAGCCTCTAATATATTTTTTATTTCATATGTTGATTATTTAAAAAAGCAGCATGAGTAAGATAGGTTATACATAAGATGTGCATATGTCTGGAGACATGGAGTGGGGTGAGGCATTGAGGATTGTTTTGAATAGGGATGCACTGATCCGATACTCAGCATCGGTATCGGCTCCGATCTGCCATTTTTTTGCCAGATTGGGTATCAGTAAGACCGGACCAATCCAAATTTGATACTGCACGTATAATATTCTGTGTTATTGTTAAGCCCCAGCGCCCCACAAAAGGCACAAAACATTATAAAGCATCATCAGCGATTTGTGCTCTATATTATAAGTGTTTTGAAGCCATTCCATAGTTTAATGTGAGGGACAGATTAATATTTAAGTCATTCAATTCAAGTTCACGTCAATGCATGCTTCCCTCCGCCGCGGATGTCAGTCACTCTCCGTTCAGCTTTAAACTGTGTGTGTGTGTCACGTTCAGTTACGACAGTCAACACGATGAAACTCTCTCTAAGATGATTTAATGTTCCTGTAATCACGCTTGATCTGTAGATAACGCTCTATGGTAAGGCAACGAGATCTGCAAGAATACTTTTCTGTTTCTTATGGGGTGTGTTTCCATAAACATCAATATTTGTCATTTTGTGTTCATTCTAAGAACACACACACGTTATCTCATGTTTAGACCTTCCCATACCTACTTATTGTTCTTAACTGTCATTTTAATTGTAAACGTTAGCATCGTATCACTCGCCAAAAACCGTCATTACTATAATGGGCTTTTAGATGTTAATGTTAGCATCTGCTATCCTTTATTATTAATAGTATGCGGTTCGATTTTTCCTGCGGTCTGTCGTTACTATGCAACCATGCAGCTTTACAGGGGGTGTGGCTTATGTAAATGAGATGTAAATGAGCCCTATTGTCACTCCCAGCAGGTGAGAACAGGTAAGAACGTCAAAACTTTAGAGGCCGTTTTCTCCCCTTTAAACTTTTTTTAAATGCCTACATTCAAATGGCCACAACTTCTCCTAATATTATCAGATTTGCATGTATTACACATCGTTGGAAAGCTTGGAGACTACACTTTCAGAATCTGTGAATAACTCAAAATGCCCTAGAACCGACTTGTGTCCCTATTTTCCGTGATTGGTCGCAATTGTTTTCTGATATGTTCAACTGGTAACCAGAAAAAAACAGCAAATAAGAAAACTGACATGACTGCATTCGGTAGGCTATGTAGCCTATCAGACACATCATCATATTCCAACTGACACAGTACATAACCTGCCACTGGGCAGGGCACATCACCGTCCAGACCACACCGATGACCTCGGGCGTGGAACACTGAGCAGTCTGCACCCTTTTTCCAAAGGGACTCAGAGCCAAAGTTAATATATTTAGGAGGCATAACCATGCCACGAAATACTCTACTAGGGAGACCAGCCTCTCAATGCTGGCCTCCGGTACCCACCGAGCCTCCTGCCCGACCCCCGGAAGCGAGACAGGTCTAACTGCAGAACCGCAGAACCCATATACGTCACTCACAACAGTCTGAGGGCGACAACAGCGCCATGGCACAGTCTCATGCCGGAAGTGGGCGGAGTTGATTTATCTTAATATACATTGCTCTATTTGGAGCGTTTCAAGCCCAAAGTTAAAAGATGTTAATAATGTCAAGTATTTAATTAATAAGTTCTAATTGAAGATAGATAGAGAGATGATAGATAGGCTAGATAGATATACTCACTCATAGTTAAATCATACACATGTTTTAAAATTAACAATACTGGATATCAATACAAAATAAAGAAATTTAAGTTAAAAAATGTATTTATAAAAAAAACATTGTAACGTTTTTAAAGTAAAAAGTTGCTATTATTATTATTTTTTTTTATTTATATTATGTCTTAAATATTATATTAGATAAACTGAACACAAATCTTAACACACAAAAAATGAAAACAAAGATTGAGCATTTGAACATTTATTTTTATGACACAATATTTTTTTTAACTCAAGAATCTCAGAATAAACCTTTTTTTCATAGTACATAATATACATTACACAATTCTACATTTTTATGCATGATTCAGATTAATCAAACCCCAAACCACACAGAAATTGTTTAATTTTATAAAATGTTCCTTAAAATCCCCTTAAGTAGCAAAGGCATCATATACTAGCTTGGGTTCGCTAGTATATATAAATATATTAAAAAAAAAAAAAATTCACAATCAGACCAAGGGGAATAAATTGAACTAGTTTAAAGTTATTGCACAGCAGGTACATGATAAATTAAATCTAAAATACATGCAACCTCTATAAACATTGACAACTGTCTCTTTGGCCAGTTGTCGGTCAACCATTCAGCCTGTGAAAGTTGAAGGGCTTTTTCCTAGTCTTACACTATTAAATGTCAGAAATCAGGGCTCTTCCACTAAACTGTTGAAAACTTTTGGTTGTTCCACAGTCTTTCCACTGCAGTGCAGAGGTCTTCTGTGATCCGCCGCTCCTTCATGTGACAAGGGTACAAAAAAATAGGATGGAGTGTTGGAAGTGTTTTAACAATATCGTGTGTTGAAGTCAGGATGTAGGATGTATAATAAAGTTGTGAAATTCAGTTTCTCATGTCTATATTTCTGACATAAATTATACCCTGTCACAATCAAATTAATTAACCATTTTCAGTTCAAAATGTATACAGAAATCAAAGGCAAGCACTTCATAGGGCTTCTCACACTGAGCTTATCGTCATTCTAAACACACTTTTAACCCCGGGTAAAGTAACATTTCACACTTTTATATTTACGTGCTTTGGACAGTCACTGAAACACTGTGCACTCTATATAAATAATAACGTCAGCATTGAAGAGGAAAAATATCAAATGCAAACAGAAAACACAATTGCAGCGAAGAAGAGACCATTTAAAATATTGTATAGTCTGAAATGTCCATTCAGGATAAACTTGTAATACAAGGACATGCAAAGCTTGAGCATTTCTGAAAACATATTGTGTGCAGTGCAGTGTCTGTCAGTGACCCTGATAATGCACATATGTTATCCCATGGTTTATTAAAGTACAGTGTGGAACGGCAGTGTATGAATACCCAGGATTAATTATTCATCTCAGGTAAATGATGATCAGTGTGAAACATGAAGCAAGATAACCCAGGATTCTGTATATCCGGAGTTTACTATTTCAAGTGTGAAAAGCCCTCATGTTTTTTATCCTAATGAAGGAAAGCTTGTATTTTAAAAAAAGTTTAACCTTTTCCTTCTTTTTCTTACCACTAACATGAAGATCCTACTTTCAACAGAGCCATCCAACTGTTGTGGAACAGTCTAAAACAATCGAACATTATAGAACTATAGAACATTCCTGGAAAATGTGACATATAACAACACACTATCTGTATAAGTAGCTTATGTCTTTATTAGAGCCTTTTAAAACTAACCTTGTTTTTGATCAGCTTCCATTATCCGGGGGTGACATTCTGATTGTCAATTTACTGCAACAAAATCAAACAGATATATATAATGCTTGGTTGTGTATTTAATTTAATTTTAATAGGACTCATTCAAACACATGAAATAGTGTTTGTATTTTGTTAGCTTAAGCACTATATATATATACACACACACTTGAAACTTTATAACCAACTAATTCAAAAGGGACAACAAATAAATACTATTTCTTGCTACTGTGTATAAACAAATAACTCCAAACCTCCATACCTCCATGGATAGCTGCTTTTTGAAGTAAATTTGAAGGTGTACTGTGCCATCTGGTCAGTTTAAAACACTGGGCAGTAGAAACTGTTGCAGAATTTCTTGCATTGATGTACATGGAGTAAAGCTGGTCCTCTCCAAATCGTAATGCCTCTATAAATTAGTGGGAAAACACATAAAACACTGGTCAGTATCAGATAAGCAAATAAAAAATACGCCGCCATTAACAAAGTAAAATCACAAACAATTATGTTACTTAAAGCAAGACCATATCAACAGACGCGATAGACATCGTAAAGCAGAGCACATTAGAAAAAAATAGAGCCACGTTCTGTATAAAGTGTTAATACAACAATGATGGATCAAATACACAACACAAATAAACTTGATAGATTAAAACCACAACACAAAACAGCTGTTTACCGTGTTCTCTTCTTCCGCCGTGCCGATTGTTTAGTTTTCGTTAACTCCGCCCACTTCCGGCATGAGACTGTGGCATGGCGCTGTTGTCCTCAGAGCGTTGTGAGTGACGTATATGGGTTCTGCGGTTCTGCAGTTGGTTATTATTGCCTGAAGCGGCCACCCGGCAGAGCTTAGTCTGGGAGGTTTTTCGTTGTGCGAACGCGTTTGCTGCCCAGCTGCAAGTCTTCTAGAGGCAGCTGGAGCAGCATGCATTAACTGGAAATCGATGTGGTCCGAGCATCGAAGACGGCGGATTGAAGCACCGACTTCCAGAAAACTCCACGGAGGAAGGGACCTCGATCACTCTCCGGAACATTTTCGTTTAGATTAATGTATCGATAAGTGAACACGATTTGGATGCTAGGCATAAAATATCTACCTTCACAAAGTCAGATTTAAATGGTCAGATTTTCCTCAGAATTAAATGTCACCATAATCACCCACCAATGAACATGTTCTGAATGATAGACTGAATAAACATATCTAACTCCTTAAAGTCAGATAATATTAAATTAATTTTAATTCCTCAGAATTAAAATTCAGCCATAATCACCACCAATCAATACTGTTTTAATATTTATTCATATGGAATGGTCTACTACACACTGCCTCAGCAAACGTGAGATTCGATCCGATTACAACATATTTAACTTAGCTTTCATCCCTTGAGATAAAAGACCACAGGCGCGAGGCTGAAACACCCGAAAAGCGCACGCGTTGAGATATTTCTAAATAAACACAGCCGGCACCCTCAGGAGCTGACTGCATGCTGCAGTTACTATAGCTTCCGGTTATGCCGTCACATCTACGTCATGACGCAACACCAATCAAGACTGGAATAGTTTCATTCAGACTTCAGACACGCTGCTGCTAAGGGAGTATCCCCAAATTCGTCGTTCCGATGCAGTGCAAAGTTCCCTCGATATAGGGAACTAGACGCACCCTAGCGGCAGCAAATCTAATCTGCAGCGAGTGTCATCTGGCAACTCTCAATACCTTCTGAGCTGTAAAAACAAACTCTGGTCGGGCCAATCACATCGTGTCGGTGGGCGGGGCTTAACATAATGACAGCCGAGTTGCGCTTGCGTGCTTCTAGTAAACACAGAAACTGGCGAACGGCGGCCTATCGAAACGGCTTTGACCGCAACTCTGGAAGACTTGGAGTTAAGCTTTTCTCTGAGAAAAGAACAAAGAACGGCACTGAAGTCATTCTTAAAAAGGGAAGATATGTTCAGAGTTTTGCCGACCGGATACAGCGAAAGTTTAATCTATCAACTAGCTCTGCTTCACCTTCTTCATTGATCTGGTTGGTTGTAGCGCTATCCTATCGCGTGCAGAGGGAGTTTGAAAGACAACCATTTATCCGCCCCTCGGATTGAGCTGTCAGTGAATTTTTAGACCAAACATTTTGATGTGGGTCTGGCTTGTCAGGCTAGTAAGTTACAAGATTACATTAACATTCTTTTTTTTGCAAAATGTAGTTGTTTATTTCTGATTGCCTGAGAAATGTGGCTTCATTGTATTGAGGTAAATGATCTTTGAAAAGCTTGAAATATGTTATGAACATAAATGTACTTTGTCTTGAGCTGACAGCTAACTATGGCAACATTGTTTGTTGATTGGCATTTATATTTTGTTCTATACTTATAATTATCTGTATATATATATAAATTAAGTACAAGTACAAAGATTAAATTGTAAAAAGGGATGCTTATGAGTGTACAACTGAAACTGCTGAGGATGTGAATGGTTTTTATTATATTACCGACCAGGTTCATTGTACTCCGCATTCTATCATTCTTAAAAAGAGAACAAATCATTCATTATCAACTGCTTGTTTTTTGTGAAATATTAATTAACTTTTTTTCCCCCTTCAGATCAGCTGCTGTAGAAGACGAAGAGTGCAGAGACAAGTGAAGAAGAGAGTAGTAAGTATGATTTAATCTCATGATCACCGCTGTTGTAGAGATTTTGAATCAGGCCTAATGGAGGGGGATTCGTTAAATTGGAGGATGATTCGACTTATATAGCAATGGGCCGATTTACAAAGCCAATCTCACTACAGTGGCTCTACAATGTGTGCGAAAAAAACAAAAAACATTTAAATAGTGACTTATATAGCAATGGGACGATTTCGAAACAAAGCTTCTAACGGTTATGATTCAGTGAATAGATTCATGATTTGGATCGCCAAAGTCATGTGATTTTAGCAGTTATCGCGTTTGACACCCAATCCGAAATCATCAATCGATTCACTGTTCAAAGCTTTGTTTTGAAATTGGCCATCACCATATTAGTCATTATTTCGTTTTTTTTTTGCACACAAAAACTAATTCTCGTGTCTTCATAAAATGACTGTAGAGCTGCTGTAGTAAGATGGGCTTTGTAACGACGTCTTTAGTGCCTTTATGGGTATTGAGAGAGGAAATGACATTGGTGTCAATGAAGGCCTTTCTGAGCCATCGGCTTTCAACACTAATATCTTCATCTGTGTCTGAAGATGAAGAAAGGTCTTACGGGTGTCGAACGACATAAGGGTGAGACATGAATTAACCGAATTTTCATTTTTTGGTGAACTGAACCCTTTAAAATTAGTTCACCCAAAAATGAAATTTCTTTCCTCACCCCAATGTCGTTCCACACCCGTAAGACCACCGTTGATCCTCGGAACACAGATTAAGATATTTTAGATTGAGTCCGAGGCCTTTCTGTCCTTTGAATGTAAGTGTCTTCCCACATGCTGTCCACGTCCAGAAGGTAATGAAAACATCATCAAAGTAGTCCATATGTGACATCAGTTGGTTAATTAGACTCGTTTAAAGCATCAACAATACATTTTGGTCCAAAAATAACAAAAAATACAACTTTATTCAGCATTGTCTTCTCTTCCGTGTTCCTCAAATAAAGAATCAAACGGTCATGAATCATGATTCGAATCGCGTGTGAAAAACTGGTAAACTGCTGAAATCAGGTGACATTGGCGATCCGAATCACAAACCAATCTGCTGATTCGCGACCGTTTGATTTTTTATTTGAGGTTTGAAAACAAACACGGAAGAGAAGACAATGCTGAATAAAGTCGTAGTTTTTGTTATTTTTGGACCAAAATGTATTGTTGATGCTTCAAACGAGTCTAACTAACCAACTGATGTCACATATGGATTACTTTGATGATGTTTTCATTACCTTCTGGACGTGGACAGCAAGTAAAGGACAGAAAGCTTTCGCACTAGATCTAAAATATCTTAAACTGTGTTCCGAGGATGAACGGAGGTCTTACGGGTGTGGAACGACATGGGGGTGAGTCATTAATTAAAGACGTTTCATTTTTGGGTGAATTAACCCTTTAAGTCTTGATAGGAAATTGATAGAAACTGACTCCAAATGGCTCATTTCTGTGGTTCCTTTGAGGCAAATCTGTCTGTTATTTAATTGTTTTAGTTTTTTTTTTTTTAAAGCCGCAGGTCACTTGTCATAGTCGTCCTGGCATGTGCTATTTTGCACAACTTTTAATTTCCTTAAATCTCTGCAACAGAGGTGAAGCGTGCATGTTATCATGACCACACTAGACACATTCATGGAAAATATAGGTTTAAATAAAACACAATAAAGTGGCGCAGGTTTTATGTTGTAGAATAAAACACGCAAGTGTCTTGAGCTTGTGTTCACCACAAACTGTATTTTAGCCATTTAAACTAAATAGCATTCAAAAAACACATTGACTTCATTGTTGAGGTAAAACATTATATAAATACTGTTGTGTTTCTGGCAGAAAGCAATCGCTTCATGACTTAAGACATCAATGTGTCTCCATGAGCCTCAGGGTTTAATATGGATTCGTTTATTCATACCCTTGCAGAAATTGCAAGCCGTACTCAAAGAAGTGATTGTCCACTTGAAGATGATTGGCATTGAAACTCTTCTGTGTCCTCATTTGGTCTTTTGCAGGCTTGATTGTAAAGAAAAAATGCATTCACTTCTGCACTCCCGGGTGAAAAAGACTATTACTATTAAATGTATTAAAAGTGTTTTTAGTACAATTCAAATATAATATAAACATACTACTTAAGTTTCCAGTGCATTTTTAATACATTTAATAGTACATCCTTTTCAACCTGGGCTTTGTTTTCCAGAAACTTTTATTCAATGATGTCATATTCCAACACACTCACATGAGACTGTGTCTCGATAGTATGAGTGCAATCGTTGAATTTTCGCCAAAATGAGTTTTGGTGTGCATATACTACGCAGTTTTTTCGTGTGCATACGATACGCACTTTATGACGTGTATATATGACGCCCTTGGGTAGGATGGGGGCGGGGTTTGAGCATAATACGCCATAAAGTGCGTATCATATTCACGTGAAAAACTGCGTACCATATGCACAGCAAAACTCATTTTGCTGTATGCATTCCACGACATTGCAAACTCATATTATGTAAAATGGTAAATGGAATGGTAAATGGACTGCATTTATATAGCGCTTTTATCCAAAGCGCTTTACATTTTTGCCTCACATTCACCCATTCATACACCGACGGCGATGTCAGCCATGTAAGGCGCCATCCAGCTCGTCGGGAGCAGCTGGGGTTAGGTGTCTTGCTCATGGACACTTCGACACTTGGTCAGGTGGAACCGGGGATTGAACCACCAACCTTTCGGTTTGTAGACAATCTACATGAACCACTGAGCCACTGCCTGTATATGCAAATGCATGTATATGCATTTTCATGAGAGAGTGTGCTTTTTAGTATTACAGGTAAACTGAAATGTTCTATAAGTGGATGAAAATAGCTCTGCCATAGCACTTATTGATCTTTCATTTATTATAATGTATTTGTCAAGAGATTATGTATGCTGCTGTACTTTTTAAATGAACTCAAGGAATTTATTTTGTAATGTACATGATATAGTACATTAAAGTTTTCTATATTTCAAAGTGTGTAAATGTCTTAACATTTATTTTTAATAATTGTGCACTTTTTATACCATTTTGAATACTGAAGGAAACAGCATTATAATATACTAGTAGTGTAATATTAAAATAATATTTAAAATGATATCCACTCTCAATAGATGAAGACACGAAGTCTCCTGGAGTATGGCAGGCCGGGAGGTCCAAAAATAAGACTAATAACTTGTCTTGGGAAATCACTATACTATAGCCAGTAACTACTGACTTACCCACTGAGAGGCCGGCGGTGGATCTGTATAAGTACTTTCCTCACATGGCTGACGACTGACTCTCCTCACGCAGCAGACGACTCACTTTCCTCACACAGCGACTCTTATTAGTATTATTAGCTATTAATAATATTATTATTAGCGGGTTATTAGTCTTATTTTTGGACCTCCCGGCCTGCCATACTGTGGAGGGGGACGAATACTCCACACTTTAAATTCTAGGCGGAAAAGTGTTCAAAAGCATGTGATGCAGCATCCATGCCAGCAGCTGTCAGTGTGAAGTCTGCCGTATAGGCTGGCAGGTTACAGGCCAGCTTTGGTTTGGCTCTGTCTTGACCTTCAGCCCAAATGGACGTAGGAGCTAAAATGAGAAGAACACACACCACATTAACACACATCTGGCTGGAATACTCAGCTGTACTATCGAGCAGCAATGCAATAATGTCCAGGTACAATGATGTCTATTCAGTCAGTGTTTTCATAATCCATAAATTTTCAGGACTCCAAAAGCCGAGCAGAAAGAATGTACATTATATGATCAGCTGAGTGTATTCTCTTTTACTTATACTCTTAATAAATCATTGAGACATACCCAGACAGATAATCAAGAAAGGGGTTTTCTCACCCAAAAGCTATTGTTTTTTTTTTTTTCAAACTGGAAAACTGCATGAGTCATGTGAACATATTTTATGGTTATGGTTACAAGAGATTCTAATGAACCCACTGATGTCGACTACTTTGATGATGTTTTAATTCCCTTTCTGGTCCTTCTGGACATGGACAGCACACCGGCGTACATCGATTTCAATGGAGGAACAGAAAGCTCTCGGACTAAATATAAAATATCTTAACTACTTTAACTCCAAGACCATTTTCTGGGATTTCCGCCTTGATTTGGCCTGCCCATATTGAAAAGCTTCCCATACACACATACAGTGGTCTAAGTTCCGAATTGTGATGTCAAATACAGGAAACCCTTTGCAGTTACATAAAACACTGCTAAAGGTTATGAACATGTAAGTATATGTTGTCTGAGCTGCAGGGCCGGCTCTAGCTCTTTGGTTGCCCTACGCGAGATGGATTTTTTTTTTTTTTTTTACAATGACAAATAACTTTGAATAATTAATGAATTATGTTATTATACTATTTGGGGTTTCAAGCAACATAATGCAATGTAATTGATTTCAAAGAGTTTAGTGTGAATTCAGTTTGATTGGGACACTTTTTCCCCAGTCATTTTAAAGGCAAAAACTGTCAGAATCATTTGATTTAGTAAACTATCCGATACACACAATAATCTGATATAGCCTATATTTCAAACTGACTGTCAAAGTGCAACATGGTTACAAATTTAACATCAGTGCAAGAACAAAATGTATGCAACTTAATGAAATATTCAGGAGTCAGGATTAGGTTTACCACCATCAAACAAACCAAATGTGGGAGGATTAGTAAGTTTGTGTGGGACAATGTGAGGAATGTTACCGACACTAAAACATAACCTGAAACTGTTATATAATGTCTAAGTTAATAAAATATGTGTATTCTGCCTTTCAGCTGATAAACATATTTTGTTCTTTAGTCCCTACCAGAAAACACCATTACATCACAATGTAACATAACACATAACACATGTAATTTAAATTCAAAATCACTGAGCCCAAAGGCTCAGGCATCATGCAGATAAACTATTTCTGAAAGAGTTCTGACCACGTCCAACTAAAACCCATCAAAATAATTAATGAACAAATAAAATATAAATCAACATGAAATTAGTTCATTGACAGTTTTATATATTCAGGGCTCTCAAGTCTCACGCATTGGGCGTGAGACACACGCATTTCAACCCGTTCACACGCTCACACGCCACACCTTGTATTTCTCACGCAGAGAAATCGCCAGGGTAACACACACTGAGTTGAGCGCTATTAGAGGAATCAAGCGAGTTCCGAGTTCTGACGGCCCTGCCACGCACCAGTTTAATCTAATAAAAATAGAGACCGAACAGCCAATCATAAAATAGATTTGCTGTATCTGGGTAAGATATGGATATTCCCTCCACCCAAGAACGTTTACGTTCTGATTCCAACGTCACATTCTGTGATTCACGCCACGGCCTCGCTCAGTGAATCAAATGCTCGCTGAAGAACCGTTAGTTGGCAACTAGAAGCAACGATGACAGACGCAGAGACACAAAGATAACGCTGTTAAGTTAAGTTTCTGACAGCACTTTGTTTTCTGTTCTTAATCCCTCAACAAAACTTAAAGGAAGCTCAATCATGATTTGCAGGAAATGCATTTTGCTATCGTACGTTATTGCGCTCTCACTCAGTGAACATCTGTGCTCTTCTGCACTCGTGAATGCGGTGATGGACAGCTGTCCTCATTCCACTAGTGTTTGGATGTGATTTTTTTTAACTCACTTTCATTAATTAATTTATTAAAAGTAACTCCATTTTGTAAGATCATTTTCATCTAAGTAATTCTTACAGTCGAGCTATTAACACATTCCACAGAACCACCCAGTGGATTTAGTTATAACTGCGAGATTTAGAGGGATTTATCATGGATTCACTGCATTTACGGCCAGCGAAGCAATAAAGTAAAATTTCAATTTTATTTTTATTTTTCGAATATTAATTACAGATCGAATATATTCGTGCTCACCCCTATTTATGGAAGCTGAAGTGTAGCGATATAAAATTTGCAATGCAATATGCAAAATGGCAATGCCATAGCCTAGGCAATGCATTTCAGTATTTAAATTTACATTTTCCATACCATGTGTGCAACATTTGGAACAAAATGATAATTCAAATTGAATAATATAATTTACATTTGCTATTTCCTACACTAGTTTTAACATATAATTTAAACATAAATTGTATATTGTAATACTTTATATAAGTTGCAAAATTAATATTTAAATGTATTACAGAAATTACAGAAATAATTAGATGTGTTTAACATGTTCCAGCAAAAATTGTAGCAAAATGATCATTTAAATGTTATTTTTCTAAATTGCATTTAAACTTCCATTTAAGATACTTGCGATTGCATTTTGATTATATATCCCGCAATGAATGTAGCAAAATTCAAAGTGGAATTGAAAATGCAAAACTCCATCTCGCCTAGGGCAACCAAAGAGCTAGAGCCGGCCCTGCCGCTGTCATAAAGAGAGGAAAAAATACAACCATACTGATATAGCAAACAATAATCATAGGCAGCTTGTCTAAGATTATTTAAGAGTAAAATAATCTCTGTTGTAAACCACAGCTCACATCAGCGCGACCACGCTTATGTTAAGGTGCCACCAACCTCTGGGCTGAAGGCCTCAAAAACCTGCTACCAACACCAAACAACGCTAACCATTCTCTCTCTCTCTCTCTCTCTCTCTCTCTCTCTCTCTCTCTCTCTCTCTCTCTCTCTCTCTCTCCCTCTCTCTCTCTCTCTCACTCACACACACACACACACACACAAATTAAATGCATATTTTTTTATTTGTACGAATGAATGTGTCATTTTTCATATCAGACCCTCGTACCCAGCCAAACCCCCGTTGCTGCCGCCATGGCCGAAATCTCACTCTGAACTCAGTTCAAAACTTGAGAGCCCTGTATATTCATTTATATTATATATTAACAATATAACCAATTTAAGGTGGGAGTAACATTTACTCTCTTAAGGTTGGATTAACATTGACTCTCTTAAGGTTGGAGTAACCTTGACTCTCTTAAGGTGGGAGTAACATTGACTCTCTTAAGGTGGGAGTAACATTGACTCTATTAAGGTTGGAGTAACCTTGACTCTCTTAAGGTGGGAGAAACATTGACTCTCTTAAGGTTGGAGTAACCTTGACTCTCTTAAGGTTAGAGTAGCATTGACTCTCTTAAGGTGGGAGTAACATTGACTCTCTTAAGGTGGGAGTAACATTGACTCTCTTAAGGTTGGAGTAACCTTGACTCTCTTAAGGTGGGAGTAACATTGACTCTCTTAAGGTGGGAGTAACATTGACTCTCTTAAGGTTGGAGTAACCTTGACTCTCTTAAGGTGGGAGAAACATTGACTCTCTTAAGGTTGGAGTAACCTTGACTCTCTTAAGGTTGGAGTAGCATTGACTCTCTTAAGGTTGGAGTAACATTGACTCTCTTAAGGTTGGAGTAAACATTGACTCTCTTAAGGTTGGAGTAACCTTGACTCTCTTAAGGTTAGAGTAGCATTGACTCTCTTAAGGTGGGAGTAACATTTACTCTCTTAAGGTGGGAGTAACATTGACTCTCTTAAGGTGGGAGTAACATTGACTCTCTTAAGGTTGGAGTAACCTTGACTCTCTTAAGGTGGGAGTAACATTGACTCTCTTAAGGTTGGAGTAACCTTGACTCTCTTAAGGTGGGAGAAACATTGACTCTCTTAAGGTTGGAGTAACCTTGACTCTCTTAAGGTTGGAGTAACATTGACTCTCTTAAGGTTGGAGTAACATTGACTCTCTTAAGGTGGGAGTAAACATTGACTCTATTAAGGTGGGAGTAACATTTACTCTCTTAAGGTGGGAGTAACATTGACTCTCTTAAGGTTAGAGTAGCATTGACTCTCTTAAGGTGGGAGTAACATTTACTCTCTTAAGGTGGGAGTAACATTGACTCTCTTAAGGTGGGAGTAACATTGACTCTCTTAAGGTTGGAGTAACCTTGACTCTCTTAAGGTGGGAGTAACATTGACTCTCTTAAGGTGGGAGTAACATTGACTCTCTTAAGGTTGGAGTAACCTTGACTCTCTTAAGGTGGGAGTAACATTGACTCTATTAAGGTGGGAGTAACATTGACTCCCTTAAGGTTGGAGTAACATTGACTCTCTTAAGGTTGGAGTAACATTGAGTCTTTTAAGGTTGGAGTAACCTTGACTGTCTTAAGGTGGGAGTAACATTGACTCTCTTAAGGTTGGAGTAACATTCACTCTCTTAAGGTTCAAGTAACATTGACTCTCTTAATGTTGGAGTAACATTGACTCTATTAAGGTTGGAGTAACCTTGACTCTCTTAAGGTGGGAGAAACATTGACTCTCTTAAGGTTGGAGTAACCTTGACTCTCTTAAGGTTAGAGTAGCATTGACTCTCTTAAGGTGGGAGTAACATTGACTCTCTTAAGGTGGGAGTAACATTGACTCTCTTAAGGTTGGAGTAACCTTGACTCTCTTAAGGTGGGAGTAACATTGACTCTCTTAAGGTGGGAGTAACATTGACTCTCTTAAGGTTGGAGTAACCTTGACTCTCTTAAGGTGGGAGTAACATTGACTCTATTAAGGTGGGAGTAACATTGACTCCCTTAAGGTTGGAGTAACATTGACTCTCTTAAGGTTGGAGTAACATTGAGTCTTTTAAGTTTGGAGTAACCTTGACTGTCTTAAGGTGGGAGTAACATTGACTCTCTTAAGGTTGGAGTAACATTCACTCTCTTAAGGTTCAAGTAACATTGACTCTCTTAATGTTGGAGTAACATTGACTCTCTTAAGGTTGGAGTAACATTGACTCTCTTAAGGTTGGAGTAACATTGACTCCCTTAAGGTGGGAGTAACATTGACTCTCTTAAGGTTGGAGTAACATTGACTCTCTTAAGGTTGGAGTAACATTGACTATATTAAGGTGGGAGTAACATTGACTCTCTTAAGGTTGGAGTAACCTTGACTCTCTTAAGGTGGGAGTAACATTGACTCTCTTAAGGTGGGAGAAACATTGACTCTCTTAAGGTTGGAGTAACATTGACTCTCTTAAGGTTGGAGTAACATTGACTCTCTTAAGGTGGGAGTAACATTGACTCTCTTAAGGTGGGAGTAACATTGACTCTCTTAAGGTTGGAGTAACATTGACTCTCTTAAGGTTGGAGTAACATTGACTCTCTTAAGGTGGGAGTAACATTGACTCTCTTAAGGTGGGAGTAACATTGACTCTTTTAAGGTGGGAGTAACATTGACTCTCTTAAGGTGGGAGTAACACTCTCTTAAGGTGGGAGTAACATTGACTCTCTTAAGGTGGGAGTAACATTGACTCTCTTAAAGTTGGAGTAACATTGACTCCCTTAAGGTTGGAGAAACATTGACTCTCTTAAGGTTGAAGTAACATTGACTCTCTTAAGGTTGGAGTAACCTTGACTCGCTTATGGTGGGAGTTACATTTACTCTCTTAAGGTGGGAGTAACATTGACTCTCTTAAGGTTGGAGTAACATTGACTCTCGTAAGGTTGGAGTAACATTGACTATATTAAGGTGGGAGTAATATTGACTCTCTTAAGGTTGGAGTAACCTTGACTCTCTTAAGGTGGAAGTAACATTGACTCTCTTAAGGTTGGAGTAACATTGACTCTCTTAATGTTGGAGTAACATTGACTCTCTTAAGGTGGGAGAAACATTGACTCTCTTAAGGTTGGAGTAACATTGACTCTCTTAAGGTTGAAGTAACATTGACTCTCTTAAGGTGGGAGTAACATTGACTCTCTTAAAGTGGGAGTAACATTGACTCTCTTAAGTTGGAGTAACATTGACTCTCTTAAGGTGGGAGTAACATTGACTCTCTTAAGGTTGGAGTAACATTGACTCTCTTAAGGTTGGAGTAACATTGAGTCTTTTAAGGTTGGAGTAACATTGACTCTCTTAAAGTGGGAGTAACATTGACTCTCTTAAGGTTGGAGTAACATTGACTCTCTTAAGGTGGGAGTAACATTGACTCTCTTAAGGTGGGAGTAACATTGACTCTCTTAAGGTTGGAGTAACATTGACTCTCTTAAGGTTGAAGTAACATTGACTAAATTAAGGTGGGAGTAACATTGACTCTCTTAATGTTGGAGTAACATTGACTCTCTTAAGGTGGGAGTAACATTGACTCTCTTAAAGTTGGAGTAACATTGACTCCCTTAAGGTTGGAGTAACATTGACTCTCTTAAGGTTGAAGTAACATTGACTCTCTTAAGGTTGGAGTAACCTTGACTCTCTTAAGGTGGGAGTTACATTTACTCTCTTAAGGTGGGAGTAACATTGACTCTCTTAAGGTTGGAGTAACATTGACTCTCTTAAGGTTGGAGTAACATTGACTATATTAAGGTGGGAGTAACATTGACTCTCTTAAGGTTGGAGTAACCTTGACTCTCTTAAGGTGGGAGTAACATTGACTCTCTTAAGGTGGGAGAAACATTGACTCTCTTAAGGTGGGAGTAACATTGACTCTCTTAAGGTTGGAGTAACATTGACTCTCTTAAGGTTGGAGTAACATTGAGTCTTTTAAGGTTGGAGTAACATTGACTCTCTTAAAGTGGGAGTAACATTGACTCTCTTAAGTTGGAGTAACATTGACTCTCTTAAGGTGGGAGTAACATTGACTCTCTTAAGGTTGGAGTAACATTGACTCTCTTAAGGTTGGAGTAACATTGAGTCTTTTAAGGTTGGAGTAACATTGACTCTCTTAAAGTGGGAGTAACATTGACTCTCTTAAGGTTGGAGTAACATTGACTCTCTTAAGGTGGGAGTAACATTGACTCTCTTAAGGTGGGAGTAACATTGACTCTCTTAAGGTTGGAGTAACATTGACTCTCTTAAGGTTGAAGTAACATTGACTATATTAAGGTGGGAGTAACATTGACTCTCTTAATGTTGGAGTAACATTGACTCTCTTAACGTGGGAGTAGCATTGACTCTCTTAAGGTGGGAGTAAAATTGACTCTCTTAAGGTTGAAGTAACATTGACTATATTAAGGTGGGAGTAACATTGACTCTCTTAATGTTGGAGTAACATTGACTCTCTTAACGTGGGAGTAGCATTGACTCTCTTAAGGTGGGAGTAACATTGACTCTCTTAAGGTTGGAGTAACATTGACTCTCTTAAGGTGGGAGTAACATTGACTCCCTTAAGGTTGGAGTAACATTGACTCTCTTAATGTTGGAGTAACATTGACTCTCTTAAGGTGGGAGTAACATTGACTCCCTTAAGGTGGGAGTAACATTGAGTCTTTTAAGGTTGGAGTAACATTGACTCTCTTAAGGTTGGAGTAACATTGACCCTCTTAATGTTGGAGTAACATTGACTCTCTTAAGGTGGGAGAATCATTGACTCTCTTAAGGTGGGAGTAACATTGACTCTCTTAAGGTTGGAGTAACATTGACTCTCTTAAGGTTGGAGTAACATTGACTCTCTTAAGGTTGGAGTAACATTGACTATATTAAGGTGGGAGTAATATTGACTCTCTTAAGGTGGGAGTAACATTGACTCTCTTAAGGTGGGAGTAACATTGACTCTTTTAAGGTGGGAGTAACATTGACTCTCTTAAAGTTGGAGTAACATTGACTCCCTTAAGGTTGGAGTAACATTGACTCTCTTAAGGTTGAAGTAACATTGACTCTCTTAAGGTTGGAGTAACCTTGACTCGCTTATGGTGGGAGTTACATTTACTCTCTTAAGGTGGGAGTAACATTGACTCTCTTAAGGTTGGAGTAACATTGACTCTCTTAAGGTTGGAGTAACATTGACTATATTAAGGTGGGAGTAATATTGACTCTCTTAAGGTTGGAGTAACCTTGACTCTCTTAAGGTGGGAGTAACATTGACTCTCTTAAGGTTGGAGTAACATTGACTCTCTTAATGTTGGAGTAACATTGACTCTCTTAAGGTGGGAGAAACATTGACTCTCTTAAGGTTGGAGTAACATTGACTCTCTTAAGGTTGGAGTAACATTGACTCTCTTAAGGTGGGAGTAACATTGACTCTCTTAAGGTGGGAGTAACATTGACTCTCTTAAGGTTGGAGTAACATTGACTCTCTTAAGGTTGGAGTAACATTGAGTCTTTTAAGGTTGGAGTAACATTGACTCTCTTAAAGTGGGAGTAACATTGACTCTCTTAAGTTGGAGTAACATTGACTCTCTTAAGGTGGGAGTAACATTGACTCTCTTAAGTTTGGAGTAACATTGACTCTCTTAAGGTTGGAGTAACATTGAGTCTTTTAAGGTTGGAGTAACATTGACTCTCTTAAAGTGGGAGTAACATTGACTCTCTTAAGGTTGGAGTAACATTGACTCTCTTAAGGTGGGAGTAACATTGATTCTCTTAAGGTGGGAGTAACATTGACTCTCTTAAGGTTGGAGTAACATTGACTCTCTTAAGGTTGAAGTAACATTGACTAAATTAAGGTGGGAGTAACATTGACTCTCTTAATGTTGGAGTAACATTGACTCTCTTAAGGTGGGAGTAACATTGACTCTCTTAAAGTTGGAGTAACATTGACTCCCTTAAGGTTGGAGTAACATTGACTCTCTTAAGGTTGAAGTAACATTGACTCTCTTAAGGTTGGAGTAACCTTGACTCTCTTAAGGTGGGAGTTACATTTACTCTCTTAAGGTGGGAGTAACATTGACTCTCTTAAGGTTGGAGTAACATTGACTCTCTTAAGGTTGGAGTAACATTGACTATATTAAGGTGGGAGTAACATTGACTCTCTTAAGGTTGGAGTAACCTTGACTCTCTTAAGGTGGGAGTAACATTGACTCTCTTAAGGTGGGAGTAACATTGACTCTCTTAAGGTTGGAGTAACATTGACTCTCTTAAGGTGGGAGTAACATTGACTCTCTTAAGGTGGGAGTAACATTGACTCTCTTAAGGTTGGAGTAACATTGACTCTCTTAAGGTTGAAGTAATATTGACTAAATTAAGGTGGGAGTAACATTGACTCTCTTAATGTTGGAGTAACATTGACTCTCTTAAGGTGGGAGTAACATTGACTCTCTTAAAGTTGGAGTAACATTGACTCCCTTAAGGTTGGAGTAACATTGACTCTCTTAAGGTTGAAGTAACATTGACTCTCTTAAGGTTGGAGTAACCTTGACTCTCTTAAGGTGGGAGTTACATTTACTCTCTTAAGGTGGGAGTAACATTGACTCTCTTAAGGTTGGAGTAACATTGACTCTCTTAAGGTTGGAGTAACATTGACTATATTAAGGTGGGAGTAACATTGACTCTCTTAAGGTTGGAGTAACCTTGACTCTCTTAAGGTGGGAGTAACATTGACTCTCTTAAGGTGGGAGAAACATTGACTCTCTTAAGGTGGGAGTAACATTGACTCTCTTAAGGTTGGAGTAACATTGACTCTCTTAAGGTTGGAGTAACATTGAGTCTTTTAAGGTTGGAGTAACATTGACTCTCTTAAAGTGGGAGTAACATTGACTCTCTTAAGTTGGAGTAACATTGACTCTCTTAAGGTGGGAGTAACATTGACTCTCTTAAGGTTGGAGTAACATTGACTCTCTTAAGGTTGGAGTAACATTGAGTCTTTTAAGGTTGGAGTAACATTGACTCTCTTAAAGTGGGAGTAACATTGACTCTCTTAAGGTTGGAGTAACATTGACTCTCTTAAGGTGGGAGTAACATTGACTCTCTTAAGGTGGGAGTAACATTGACTCTCTTAAGGTTGGAGTAACATTGACTCTCTTAAGGTTGAAGTAACATTGACTATATTAAGGTGGGAGTAACATTGACTCTCTTAATGTTGGAGTAACATTGACTCTCTTAACGTGGGAGTAGCATTGACTCTCTTAAGGTGGGAGTAAAATTGACTCTCTTAAGGTTGAAGTAACATTGACTATATTAAGGTGGGAGTAACATTGACTCTCTTAATGTTGGAGTAACATTGACTCTCTTAACGTGGGAGTAGCATTGACTCTCTTAAGGTGGGAGTAACATTGACTCTCTTAAGGTTGGAGTAACCTTGACTCTCTTAAGGTGGGAGTAACATTGACTCCCTTAAGGTTGGAGTAACATTGACTCTCTTAATGTTGGAGTAACATTGACTCTCTTAAGGTGGGAGTAACATTGACTCCCTTAAGGTGGGAGTAACATTGAGTCTTTTAAGGTTGGAGTAACATTGACTCTCTTAAGGTTGGAGTAACATTGACCCTCTTAATGTTGGAGTAACATTGACTCTCTTAAGGTGGGAGAATCATTGACTCTCTTAAGGTGGGAGTAACATTGACTCTCTTAAGGTTGGAGTAACATTGACTCTCTTAAGGTTGGAGTAACATTGACTCTCTTAAGGTTGGAGTAACATTGACTATATTAAGGTGGGAGTAATATTGACTCTCTTAAGGTGGGAGTAACATTGACTCTCTTAAGGTGGGAGTAACATTGACTCTTTTAAGGTGGGAGTAACATTGACTCTCTTAAAGTTGGAGTAACATTGACTCCCTTAAGGTTGGAGTAACATTGACTCTCTTAAGGTTGAAGTAACATTGACTCTCTTAAGGTTGGAGTAACCTTGACTCGCTTATGGTGGGAGTTACATTTACTCTCTTAAGGTGGGAGTAACATTGACTCTCTTAAGGTTGGAGTAACATTGACTCTCTTAAGGTTGGAGTAACATTGACTATATTAAGGTGGGAGTAATATTGACTCTCTTAAGGTTGGAGTAACCTTGACTCTCTTAAGGTGGGAGTAACATTGACTCTCTTAAGGTTGGAGTAACATTGACTCTCTTAAGGTGGGAGAAACATTGACTCTCTTAAGGTTGGAGTAACATTGACTCTCTTAAGGTTGGAGTAACATTGACTCTCTTAAGGTGGGAGTAACATTGACTCTCTTAAGGTGGGAGTAACATTGACTCTCTTAAGGTTGGAGTAACATTGACTCTCTTAAGGTTGGAGTAACATTGAGTCTTTTAAGGTTGGAGTAACATTGACTCTCTTAAAGTGGGAGTAACATTGACTCTCTTAAGTTGGAGTAACATTGACTCTCTTAAGGTGGAAGTAACATTGACTCTCTTAAGGTTGGAGTAACATTGACTCTCTTAAGGTTGGAGTAACATTGAGTCTTTTAAGGTTGGAGTAACATTGACTCTCTTAAAGTGGGAGTAACATTGACTCTCTTAAGGTTGGAGTAACATTGACTCTCTTAAGGTGGGAGTAACATTGATTCTCTTAAGGTGGGAGTAACATTGACTCTCTTAAGGTTGGAGTAACATTGACTCTCTTAAGGTTGAAGTAACATTGACTAAATTAAGGTGGGAGTAACATTGACTCTCTTAATGTTGGAGTAACATTGACTCTCTTAAGGTGGGAGTAACATTGACTCTCTTAAAGTTGGAGTAACATTGACTCCCTTAAGGTTGGAGTAACATTGACTCTCTTAAGGTTGAAGTAACATTGACTCTCTTAAGGTTGGAGTAACCTTGACTCTCTTAAGGTGGGAGTTACATTTACTCTCTTAAGGTGGGAGTAACATTGACTCTCTTAAGGTTGGAGTAACATTGACTCTCTTAAGGTTGGAGTAACATTGACTATATTAAGGTGGGAGTAACATTGACTCTCTTAAGGTTGGAGTAACCTTGACTCTCTTAAGGTGGGAGTAACATTGACTCTCTTAAGGTGGGAGAAACATTGACTCTCTTAAGGTTGGAGTAACATTGACTCTCTTAAGGTTGGAGTAACATTGACTCTCTTAAGGTGGGAGTAACATTGACTCTCTTAAGGTGGGAGTAACATTGACTCTCTTAAGGTTGGAGTAACATTGACTCTCTTAAGGTTGGAGTAACATTGACTCTCTTAAGGTGGGAGTAACATTGACTCTCTTAAGGTGGGAGTAACATTGACTCTTTTAAGGTGGGAGTAACATTGACTCTCTTAAGGTGGGAGTAACATTGACTCTCTTAAGGTGGGAGTAACATTGACTCTCTTAAGGTGGGAGTAACATTGACTCTCTTAAAGTTGGAGTAACATTGACTCCCTTAAGGTTGGAGTAACATTGACTCTCTTAAGGTTGAAGTAACATTGACTCTCTTAAGGTTGGAGTAACCTTGACTCTCTTAAGGTGGGAGTTACATTTACTCTCTTAAGGTGGGAGTAACATTGACTCTCTTAAGGTTGGAGTAACATTGACTCTCTTAAGGTTGGAGTAACATTGACTATATTAAGGTGGGAGTAACATTGACTCTCTTAAGGTTGGAGTGACCTTGACTCTCTTAAGGTGGGAGTAACATTGACTCTCTTAAGGTGGGAGAAACATTGACTCTCTTAAGGTTGGAGTAACATTGACTCTCTTAAGGTTGGAGTAACATTGACTCTCTTAAGGTGGGAGTAACATTGACTCTCTTAAGGTGGGAGTAACATTGACTCTCTTAAGGTTGGAGTAACATTGACTCTCTTAAGGTTGGAGTAACATTGACTCTCTTAAGGTGGGAGTAACATTGACTCTCTTAAGGTGGGAGTAACATTGACTCTTTTAAGGTGGGAGTAACATTGACTCTCTTAAGGTGGGAGTAACATTGACTCTCTTAAGGTGGGAGTAACATTGACTCTCTTAAGGTGGGAGTAACATTGACTCTCTTAAAGTTGGAGTAACATTGACTCCCTTAAGGTTGGAGTAACATTGACTCTCTTAAGGTTGAAGTAACATTGACTCTCTTAAGGTTGGAGTAACCTTGACTCTCTTATGGTGGGAGTTACATTTACTCTCTTAAGGTGGGAGTAACATTGACTCTCTTAAGGTTGGAGTAACATTGACTCTCTTAAGGTTGGAGTAACATTGACTATATTAAGGTGGGAGTAATATTGACTCTCTTAATGTTGGAGTAACCTTGACTCTCTTAAGGTGGGAGTAACATTGACTCTCTTAAGGTTGGAGTAACATTGACTCTCTTAATGTTGGAGTAACATTGACTCTCTTAAGGTGGGAGAAACATTGACTCTCTTAAGGTTGGAGTAACATTGACTCTCTTAAGGTTGGAGTAACATTGACTCTCTTAAGGTGGGAGTAACATTGACTCTCTTAAGGTGGGAGTAACATTGACTCTCTTAAGGTTGGAGTAACATTGACTCTCTTAAGGTTGGAGTAACATTGAGTCTTTTAAGGTTGGAGTAACATTGACTCTCTTAAAGTGGGAGTAACATTGACTCTCTTAAGTTGGAGTAACATTGACTCTCTTAAGGTGGGAGTAACATTGACTCTCTTAAGGTTGGAGTAACATTGACTCTCTTAAGGTTGGAGTAACATTGAGTCTTTTAAGGTTGGAGTAACATTGACTCTCTTAAAGTGGGAGTAACATTGACTCTCTTAAGGTTGGAGTAACATTGACTCTCTTAAGGTGGGAGTAACATTGACTCTCTTAAGGTGGGAGTAACATTGACTCTCTTAAGGTTGGAGTAACATTGACTCTCTTAAGGTTGAAGTAACATTGACTATATTAAGGTGGGAGTAACATTGACTCTCTTAATGTTGGAGTAACATTGACTCTCTTAACGTGGGAGTAGCATTGACTCTCTTAAGGTGGGAGTAAAATTGACTCTCTTAAGGTTGAAGTAACATTGACTATATTAAGGTGGGAGTAACATTGACTCTCTTAATGTTGGAGTAACATTGACTCTCTTAACGTGGGAGTAGCATTGACTCTCTTAAGGTGGGAGTAACATTGACTCTCTTAAGGTTGGAGTAACCTTGACTCTCTTAAGGTGGGAGTAACATTGACTCCCTTAAGGTTGGAGTAACATTGACTCTCTTAATGTTGGAGTAACATTGACTCTCTTAAGGTGGGAGTAACATTGACTCCCTTAAGGTGGGAGTAACATTGAGTCTTTTAAGGTTGGAGTAACATTGACTCTCTTAAGGTTGGAGTAACATTGACCCTCTTAATGTTGGAGTAACATTGACTCTCTTAAGGTGGGAGAAACATTGACTCTCTTAAGGTGGGAGTAACATTGACTCTCTTAAGGTTGGAGTAACATTGACTCTCTTAAGGTTGGAGTAACATTGACTCTCTTAAAGTTGGAGTAACATTGACTCCCTTAAGGTTGGAGTAACATTGACTCTCTTAAGGTTGAAGTAACATTGACTCTCTTAAGGTTGGAGTAACCTTGACTCGCTTATGGTGGGAGTTACATTTACTCTCTTAAGGTGGGAGTAACATTGACTCTCTTAAGGTTGGAGTAACATTGACTCTCTTAAGGTTGGAGTAACATTGACTATATTAAGGTGGGAGTAATATTGACTCTCTTAAGGTTGGAGTAACCTTGACTCTCTTAAGGTGGGAGTAACATTGACTCTCTTAAGGTTGGAGTAACATTGACTCTCTTAATGTTGGAGTAACATTGACTCTCTTAAGGTGGGAGAAACATTGACTCTCTTAAGGTTGGAGTAACATTGACTGTCTTAAGGTTGGAGTAACATTGACTCTCTTAAGGTGGGAGTAACATTGACTCTCTTAAGGTGGGAGTAACATTGACTCTCTTAAGGTTGGAGTAACATTGACTCTCTTAAGGTTGGAGTAACATTGAGTCTTTTAAGGTTGGAGTAACATTGACTCTCTTAAAGTGGGAGTAACATTGACTCTCTTAAGTTGGAGTAACATTGACTCTCTTAAGGTGGGAGTAACATTGACTCTCTTAAGGTTGGAGTAACATTGACTCTCTTAAGGTTGGAGTAACATTGAGTCTTTTAAGGTTGGAGTAACATTGACTCTCTTAAAGTGGGAGTAACATTGACTCTCTTAAGGTTGGAGTAACATTGACTCTCTTAAGGTGGGAGTAACATTGATTCTCTTAAGGTGGGAGTAACATTGACTCTCTTAAGGTTGGAGTAACATTGACTCTCTTAAGGTTGAAGTAACATTGACTAAATTAAGGTGGGAGTAACATTGACTCTCTTAATGTTGGAGTAACATTGACTCTCTTAAGGTGGGAGTAACATTGACTCTCTTAAAGTTGGAGTAACATTGACTCCCTTAAGGTTGGAGTAACATTGACTCTCTTAAGGTTGAAGTAACATTGACTCTCTTAAGGTTGGAGTAACCTTGACTCTCTTAAGGTGGGAGTTACATTTACTCTCTTAAGGTGGGAGTAACATTGACTCTCTTAAGGTTGGAGTAACATTGACTCTCTTAAGGTTGGAGTAACATTGACTATATTAAGGTGGGAGTAACATTGACTCTCTTAAGGTTGGAGTAACCTTGACTCTCTTAAGGTTGAAGTAACATTGACTATATTAAGGTGGGAGTAACATTGACTCTCTTAATGTTGGAGTAACATTGACTCTCTTAACGTGGGAGTAGCATTGACTCTCTTAAGGTGGGAGTAAAATTGACTCTCTTAAGGTTGAAGTAACATTGACTATATTAAGGTGGGAGTAACATTGACTCTCTTAATGTTGGAGTAACATTGACTCTCTTAACGTGGGAGTAGCATTGACTCTCTTAAGGTGGGAGTAACATTGACTCTCTTAAGGTTGGAGTAACCTTGACTCTCTTAAGGTGGGAGTAACATTGACTCCCTTAAGGTTGGAGTAACATTGACTCTCTTAATGTTGGAGTAACATTGACTCTCTTAAGGTGGGAGTAACATTGACTCCCTTAAGGTGGGAGTAACATTGAGTCTTTTAAGGTTGGAGTAACATTGACTCTCTTAAGGTTGGAGTAACATTGACCCTCTTAATGTTGGAGTAACATTGACTCTCTTAAGGTGGGAGAATCATTGACTCTCTTAAGGTGGGAGTAACATTGACTCTCTTAAGGTTGGAGTAACATTGACTCTCTTAAGGTTGGAGTAACATTGACTCTCTTAAGGTTGGAGTAACATTGACTATATTAAGGTGGGAGTAATATTGACTCTCTTAAGGTGGGAGTAACATTGACTCTCTTAAGGTGGGAGTAACATTGACTCTTTTAAGGTGGGAGTAACATTGACTCTCTTAAGGTGGGAGTAACATTGACTCTCTTAAGGTGGGAGTAACATTGACTCTCTTAAGGTGGGAGTAACATTGACTCTCTTAAAGTTGGAGTAACATTGACTCCCTTAAGGTTGGAGTAACATTGACTCTCTTAAGGTTGAAGTAACATTGACTCTCTTAAGGTTGGAGTAACCTTGACTCGCTTATGGTGGGAGTTACATTTACTCTCTTAAGGTGGGAGTAACATTGACTCTCTTAAGGTTGGAGTAACATTGACTCTCTTAAGGTTGGAGTAACATTGACTATATTAAGGTGGGAGTAATATTGACTCTCTTAAGGTTGGAGTAACCTTGACTCTCTTAAGGTGGGAGTAACATTGACTCTCTTAAGGTTGGAGTAACATTGACTCTCTTAATGTTGGAGTAACATTGACTCTCTTAAGGTGGGAGAAACATTGACTCTCTTAAGGTTGGAGTAACATTGACTCTCTTAAGGTTGGAGTAACATTGACTCTCTTAAGGTGGGAGTAACATTGACTCTCTTAAGGTGGGAGTAACATTGACTCTCTTAAGGTTGGAGTAACATTGACTCTCTTAAGGTTGGAGTAACATTGAGTCTTTTAAGGTTGGAGTAACATTGACTCTCTTAAAGTGGGAGTAACATTGACTCTCTTAAGTTGGAGTAACATTGACTCTCTTAAGGTGGGAGTAACATTGACTCTCTTAAGGTTGGAGTAACATTGACTCTCTTAAGGTTGGAGTAACATTGAGTCTTTTAAGGTTGGAGTAACATTGACTCTCTTAAAGTGGGAGTAACATTGACTCTCTTAAGGTTGGAGTAACATTGACTCTCTTAAGGTGGGAGTAACATTGATTCTCTTAAGGTGGGAGTAACATTGACTCTCTTAAGGTTGGAGTAACATTGACTCTCTTAAGGTTGAAGTAACATTGACTAAATTAAGGTGGGAGTAACATTGACTCTCTTAATGTTGGAGTAACATTGACTCTCTTAAGGTGGGAGTAACATTGACTCTCTTAAAGTTGGAGTAACATTGACTCCCTTAAGGTTGGAGTAACATTGACTCTCTTAAGGTTGAAGTAACATTGACTCTCTTAAGGTTGGAGTAACCTTGACTCTCTTAAGGTGGGAGTTACATTTACTCTCTTAAGGTGGGAGTAACATTGACTCTCTTAAGGTTGGAGTAACATTGACTCTCTTAAGGTTGGAGTAACATTGACTATATTAACTTCTTAATCCGCACCGGATCGTGGGCGGGGCGTCTGACGCAAGTGGGCGTGTCTCTACTTATAATTACTTTTGTTTTATACAAACTGTTCAATCAACTATCACAAACTATGCATCATTTGAAAGCTAAAACACTCAAGATTCATGTTCTGAACTCGTTTTTGCAATAAATACACCAGAGAGGAAAGGGTTAAATTAAATGCTAAAGCAGTGGCTATTTAAACATTAGCATAATGAACGCGGTACTCATCTTTCATCTCCTGACGTTCAGATCAGATCGGACGAATCCACAAAACAACAGCATACATGTCTGTGTAAGAGTCCACTCTTCAAAATGCATCCCACTTTTAATCCAAAACAACGAAAAAATAAGGGGAAAAAACTAAAAATCCTCCGTTGTTTGCATAAGCGTTTTGTGTTAAGAGTAATCAATCATGTCCATTTTCAATGAAATAGCGATTGTAAGCCTTATTTTGACAATCTCCCCTGTACTGTGGACTGTTCCGGTTATATTAAACCCTCCCAGGTCTCTCTCCTTCAATCAAAAGCTGACTAGGACACATAAATAGAAAGGGAGCGCGTCACTGGGTGATACATCTGTCAGTCAAACTCGCCGGTCCTTTGTTGGATAAGCCAGTCAATGCCTAGCCAATGCATAGCCAGCATAGATTTGATTGATGGATGTAGTAACGAATCAAAAGACAATATTTTGCGTAGTTTCTGTAAGAGATGTCGTAAGAAGCATTGGTGAATACCTCATGCTTACTTAGCTGTTACTTACCGTCGTCTCCACAGTTTTCATTCATCGTATCCAGCGCCTGCCAGTGTAAGCACACATACTTACACACAACGCGCAGACTAAATAAGAGACTGTTTTTATCAACTAAATGAGTTTTTTTTACACTTGTAAATTCTGTAAATAGTTGTTTTAGTTATCAGGGACTGCAAATGCATTATAATTAGCAGTTTATTGCAGATTTATTTGAATAAAAACTACTCTTTACTATTACACAAATGTTCTAATATAATTGGACTTTATTGAAAGGACGCCCAGTCTTTTTTGACATAAAAGCTTACAGAAGCTACATTTTTGAGAGAATCGTCCTCAAATTTTAATCAAAGCATGATCAGACATTCAGTTTTATATTTAGGTTATTTTCAGGGCATAAAAATTAAAATCTAATATTTTTTTCCATAAGGGAATAATAAAAAAATAAAAACGTGAGTCACTTACATGCATATTTCCCCTTGTTTTAATCTGTCCCTATACTATTTGAGTTGTTATGACTTTTGGGTAACATAATTTAAAGTGTCTAGTTTAAAATAAGACCACATTTATGGATATAGACCATAGGGTTTAAGAGCTGCAGACATTTTTATTTGGGGTATGTCATTTTTTTATTTATTTCTCAGCACAGGGCGAGGGTTAAGAGGTTAAGGTGGGAGTAACATTGACTCTCTTAAGGTTGGAGTAACCTTGACTCTCTTAAGGTGGGAGTAACATTGACTCTCTTAAGGTGGGAGAAACATTGACTCTCTTAAGGTTGGAGTAACATTGACTCTCTTAAGGTTGGAGTAACATTGACTCTCTTAAGGTGGGAGTAACATTGACTCTCTTAAGGTGGGAGTAACATTGACTCTCTTAAGGTTGGAGTAACATTGACTCTCTTAAGGTTGGAGTAACATTGACTCTCTTAAGGTGGGAGTAACATTGACTCTCTTAAGGTGGGAGTAACATTGACTCTTTTAAGGTGGGAGTAACATTGACTCTCTTAAGGTGGGAGTAACATTGACTCTCTTAAGGTGGGAGTAACATTGACTCTCTTAAGGTGGGAGTAACATTGACTCTCTTAAAGTTGGAGTAACATTGACTCCCTTAAGGTTGGAGTAACATTGACTCTCTTAAGGTTGAAGTAACATTGACTCTCTTAAGGTTGGAGTAACCTTGACTCTCTTATGGTGGGAGTTACATTTACTCTCTTAAGGTGGGACTAACATTGACTCTCTTAAGGTTGGAGTAACATTGACTCTCTTAAGGTTGGAGTAACATTGACTATATTAAGGTGGGAGTAATATTGACTCTCTTAATGTTGGAGTAACATTGACTCTCTTAAGGTGGGAGTAACATTGACTCTCTTAAGGTTGGAGTAACATTGACTCTCTTAATGTTGGAGTAACATTGACTCTCTTAAGGTGGGAGAAACATTGACTCTCTTAAGGTTGGAGTAACATTGACTCTCTTAAGGTTGGAGTAACATTGACTCTCTTAAGGTGGGAGTAACATTGACTCTCTTAAGGTGGGAGTAACATTGACTCTCTTAAGGTTGGAGTAACATTGACTCTCTTAAGGTTGGAGTAACATTGAGTCTTTTAAGGTTGGAGTAACATTGACTCTCTTAAAGTGGGAGTAACATTGACTCTCTTAAGTTGGAGTAACATTGACTCTCTTAAGGTGGGAGTTACATTGACTCTCTTAAGGTTGGAGTAACATTGACTCTCTTAAGGTTGGAGTAACATTGAGTCTTTTAAGGTTGGAGTAACATTGACTCTCTTAAAGTGGGAGTAACATTGACTCTCTTAAGGTTGGAGTAACATTGACTCTCTTAAGGTGGGAGTAACATTGACTCTCTTAAGGTGGGAGTAACATTGACTCTCTTAAGGTTGGAGTAACATTGACTCTCTTAAGGTTGAAGTAACATTGACTATATTAAGGTGGGAGTAACATTGACTCTCTTAATGTTGGAGTAACATTGACTCTCTTAACGTGGGAGTAGCATTGACTCTCTTAAGGTGGGAGTAAAATTGACTCTCTTAAGGTTGAAGTAACATTGACTATATTAAGGTGGGAGTAACATTGACTCTCTTAATGTTGGAGTAACATTGACTCTCTTAACGTGGGAGTAGCATTGACTCTCTTAAGGTGGGAGTAACATTGACTCTCTTAAGGTTGGAGTAACCTTGACTCTCTTAAGGTGGGAGTAACATTGACTCCCTTAAGGTTGGAGTAACATTGACTCTCTTAATGTTGGAGTAACATTGACTCTCTTAAGGTGGGAGTAACATTGACTCCCTTAAGGTGGGAGTAACATTGAGTCTTTTAAGGTTGGAGTAACATTGAGTCTTTTAAGGTTGGAGTAACATTGACTCTCTTAAAGTGGGAGTAACATTGACTCTCTTAAGGTTGGAGTAACATTGACTCTCTTAAGGTGGGAGTAACATTGACTCTATTAAGGTTGGAGTAACCTTGACTCTCTTAAGGTAGGAGTTACATTTACTCTCTTAAGGTGGGAGTAACATTGACTCTCTTAAGGTTGGAGTAACATTGACTCTCTTAAGGTTGGAGTAACATTGACTATATTAAGGTGGGAGTAACATTGACTCTCTTAAGGTTGGAGTAACCTTGACTCTCTTAAGGTGGGAGTAACATTGACTCTCTTAAGGTTGGAGTAACATTGACTATATTAAGGTGGGAGTAACATTGACTCTCTTAAGGTTGGAGTAACCTTGACTCTCTTAAGGTGGGAGTAACATTGACTCTCTTAAGGTGGGAGAAACATTGACTCTCTTAAGGTTTGAGTAACATTGACTCTCTTAAGGTTGGAGTAACATTGACTCTCTTAAGGTGGGAGTAACATTGACTCTCTTAAGGTGGGAGTAACATTGACTCTCTTAAGGTTGGAGTAACATTGACTCTCTTAAGGTTGGAGTAACATTGACTCTCTTAAGGTGGGAGTAACATTGACTCTCTTAAGGTGGGAGTAACATTGACTCTTTTAAGGTGGGAGTAACATTGACTCTCTTAAGGTGGGAGTAACATTGACTCTCTTAAGGTGGGAGTAACATTGACTCTCTTAAGGTGGGAGTAACATTGACTCTCTTAAAGTTGGAGTAACATTGACTCCCTTAAGGTTGGAGTAACATTGACTCTCTTAAGGTTGAAGTAACATTGACTCTTTTAAGGTTGGAGTAACCTTGACTCGCTTATGGTGGGAGTTACATTTACTCTCTTAAGGTGGGAGTAACATTGACTCTCTTAAGGTTGGAGTAACATTGACTCTCTTAAGGTTGGAGTAACATTGACTATATTAAGGTGGGAGTAATATTGACTCTCTTAAGGTTGGAGTAACCTTGACTCTCTTAAGGTGGGAGTAACATTGACTCTCTTAAGGTTGGAGTAACATTGACTCTCTTAAGGTTGGAGTAACATTGACTATATTAAGGTGGGAGTAATATTGACTCTCTTAAGGTGGGAGTAACATTGACTCTCTTAAGGTGGGAGTAACATTGACTCTTTTAAGGTGGGAGTAACATTGACTCTCTTAATGTTGGAGTAACATTGACTCTCTTAAGGTGGGAGTAACATTGACTCCCTTAAGGTGGGAGTAACATTGAGTCTTTTAAGGTTGGAGTAACATTGACTCTCTTAAGGTTGGAGTAACATTGACCCTCTTAATGTTGGAGTAACATTGACTCTCTTAAGGTGGGAGAAACATTGACTCTCTTAAGGTGGGAGTAACATTGACTCTCTTAAGGTGGGAGTAACATTGACTCTCTTAAGGTTGGAGTAACATTGACTCTCTTAAGGTTGGAGTAACATTGAGTCTTTTAAGGTTGGAGTAACATTGACTCTCTTAAAGTGGGAGTAACATTGACTCTCTTAAGGTTGGAGTAACATTGACTCTCTTAAGGTGGGAGTAACATTGACTCTATTAAGGTTGGAGTAACCTTGACTCTCTTAAGGTGGGAGTTACATTTACTCTCTTAAGGTGGGAGTAACATTGACTCTCTTAAGGTTGGAGTAACATTGACTCTCTTAAGGTTGGAGTAACATTGACTATATTAAGGTGGGAGTAACATTGACTCTCTTAAGGTTGGAGTAACCTTGACTCTCTTAAGGTGGGAGTAACATTGACTCTCTTAAGGTTGGAGTAACATTGACTATATTAAGGTGGGAGTAACATTGACTCTCTTAAGGTTGGAGTAACCTTGACTCTCTTAAGGTGGGAGTAACATTGACTCTCTTAAGGTGGGAGAAACATTGACTCTCTTAAGGTTGGAGTAACATTGACTCTCTTAAGGTTGGAGTAACATTGACTCTCTTAAGGTTGGAGTAACATTGACTCTCTTAAGGTGGGAGTAACCTTGACTATCTTAAGGTGGGAGTAACATTGACTCTCTTAAGGTGGGAGAAACATTGACTCTCTTAAGGTTGGAGTAACATTGACTCTCTTAAGGTTAGAGTAACATTGACTCTCTTAAGGTGGGAGTAACATTGACTCTCTTAAGGTGGGAGTAACATTGACTCTCTTAAGGTTGGAGTAACATTGACTCTCTTAAGGTTGGAGTAACATTGGCTCTCTTAAGGTGGGAGTAACATTGACTCTCTTAAGGTGGGAGTAACATTGACTCTTTTAAGGTGGGAGTAACATTGACTCTCTTAAGGTGGGAGTAACATTGACTCTCTTAAGGTGGGAGTAACATTGACTCTCTTAAGGTGGGAGTAACATTGACTCTCTTAAAGTTGGAGTAACATTGACTCCCTTAAGGTTGGAGTAACATTGACTCTCTTAAGGTTGAAGTAACATTGACTCTTTTAAGGTTGGAGTAACCTTGACTCGCTTATGGTGGGAGTTACATTTACTCTCTTAAGGTGGGAGTAACATTGACTCTCTTAAGGTTGGAGTAACATTGAGTCTTTTAAGGTTGGAGTAACATTGACTCTCTTAAAGTGGGAGTAACATTGACTCTCTTAAGGTTGGAGTAACATTGACTCTCTTAAGGTGGGAGTAACATTGACTCTCTTAAGGTGGGAGTAACATTGACTCTCTTAAGGTTGGAGTAACATTGACTCTCTTAAGGTTGAAGTAACATTGACTAAATTAAGGTGGGAGTAACATTGACTCTCTTAATGTTGGAGTAACATTGACTCTCTTAAGGTGGGAGTAACATTGACTCTCTTAAAGTTGGAGTAACATTGACTCCCTTAAGGTTGGAGTAACATTGACTCTCTTAAGGTTGAAGTAACATTGACTCTCTTAAGGTGGGAGTTACATTTACTCTCTTAAGGTGGGAGTAACATTGACTCTCTTAAGGTTGGAGTAACATTGACTCTCTTAAGGTTGGAGTAACATTGACTATATTAAGGTTGGAGTAACATTGACTCTCTTAAGGTTGGAGTAACCTTGACTCTCTTAAGGTGGGAGTAACATTGACTCTCTTAAGGTGGGAGAAACATTGACTCTCTTAAGGTTGGAGTAACATTGACTCTCTTAAGGTGGGAGAAACATTGACTCTCTTAAGGTTGGAGTAACATTGACTCTCTTAAGGTGGGAGTAACATTGACTCTCTTAAGGTGGGAGTAACATTGACTCTCTTAAGGTGGGAGTAACATTGACTCTCTTAAGGTTGGAGTAACATTGACTCTCTTAAGGTGGGAGTAACATTGACTCTCTTAAGTTGGGAGTAACATTGACTCTTTTAAGGTGGGAGTAACATTGACTCTCTTAAGGTGGGAGTAACATTGACTCTCTTAAGGTGGGAGTAACATTGACTCTCTTAAGGTGGGAGTAACATTGACTCTCTTAAAGTTGGAGTAACATTGACTCCCTTAAGGTTGGAGTAACATTGACTCTCTTAAGGTTGAAGTAACATTGACTCTCTTAAGGTTGGAGTAACCTTGACTCTCTTATGGTGGGAGTTACATTTACTCTCTTAAGGTGGGAGTAACATTGACTCTCTTAAGGTTGGAGTAACATTGACTCTCTTAAGGTTGGAGTAACATTGACTATATTAAGGTGGGAGTAATATTGACTCTCTTAATGTTGGAGTAACCTTGACTCTCTTAAGGTGGGAGTAACATTGACTCTCTTAAGGTTGGAGTAACATTGACTCTCTTAATGTTGGAGTAACATTGACTCTCTTAAGGTGGGAGAAACATTGACTCTCTTAAGGTTGGAGTAACATTGACTCTCTTAAGGTTGGAGTAACATTGACTCTCTTAAGGTGGGAGTAACATTGACTCTCTTAAGGTGGGAGTAACATTGACTCTCTTAAGGTTGGAGTAACATTGACTCTCTTAAGGTTGGAGTAACATTGAGTCTTTTAAGGTTGGAGTAACATTGACTCTCTTAAAGTGGGAGTAACATTGACTCTCTTAAGTTGGAGTAACATTGACTCTCTTAAGGTGGGAGTAACATTGACTCTCTTAAGGTTGGAGTAACATTGACTCTCTTAAGGTTGGAGTAACATTGAGTCTTTTAAGGTTGGAGTAACATTGACTCTCTTAAAGTGGGAGTAACATTGACTCTCTTAAGGTTGGAGTAACATTGAGTCTTTTAAGGTTGGAGTAACATTGACTCTCTTAAAGTGGGAGTAACATTGACTCTCTTAAGGTGGGAGTAACATTGACTCCCTTAAGGTTGGAGTAACATTGACTCTCTTAATGTTGGAGTAACATTGACTCTCTTAAGGTTGGAGTAACATTGACTCTCTTAATGTTGGAGTAACATTGACTATATTAAGTCGGGAGTAACATTGACTCTCTTAAGGTTGGAGTAACCTTGACTCTCTTAAGGTGGGAGTAACATTGACTCTCTTAAGGTTGGAGTAACATTGACTATATTAAGGTGGGAGTAACATTGACTCTCTTAAGGTTGGAGTAACCTTGACTCTCTTAAGGTGGGAGTAACATTGACTCTCTTAAGGTGGGAGAAACATTGACTCTCTTAAGGTTGGAGTAACATTGACTCTCTTAAGGTTGGAGTAACATTGACTCTCTTAAGGTGGGAGTAACATTGACTCTCTTAAGGTGGGAGTAACATTGACTCTCTTAAGGTTGGAGTAACATTGACTCTCTTAAGGTTGGAGTAACATTGACTCTCTTAAGGTGGGAGTAACATTGACTCTCTTAAGGTGGGAGTAACATTGACTCTTTTAAGGTGGGAGTAACATTGACTCTCTTAAGGTGGGAGTAACATTGACTCTCTTAAGGTGGGAGTAACATTGACTCTCTTAAGGTGGGAGTAACATTGACTCTCTTAAAGTTGGAGTAACATTGACTCCCTTAAGGTTGGAGTAACATTGACTCTCTTAAGGTGGGAGTAACATTGACTCTCTTAAGGTGGGAGTAACATTGACTCTTTTAAGGTGGGAGTAACATTGACTCTCTTAAGGTGGGAGTAACATTGACTCTCTTAAGGTGGGAGTAACATTGACTCTCTTAAGGTGGGAGTAACATTGACTCTCTTAAGGTTGGAGTAACCTTGACTCTCTTAAGGTGGGAGTAACATTGACTCTCTTAAGGTGGGAGAAACATTGACTCTCTTAAGGTTGGAGTAACATTGACTCTCTTAAGGTTGGAGTAACATTGACTCTCTTAAGGTGGGAGTAACATTGACTCTCTTAAGGTGGGAGTAACATTGACTCTCTTAAGGTTGGAGTAACATTGACTCTCTTAAGGTTGGAGTAACATTGACTCTCTTAAGGTGGGAGTAACATTGACTCTCTTAAGGTGGGAGTAACATTGACTCTTTTAAGGTGGGAGTAACATTGACTCTCTTAAGGTGGGAGTAACATTGACTCTCTTAAGGTGGGAGTAACATTGACTCTCTAAAGGTGGGAGTAACATTGACTCTCTTAAAGTTGGAGTTACATTGACTCCCTTAAGGTTGGAGTAACATTGACTCTCTTAAGGTTGAAGTAACATTGACTCTTTTAAGGTTGGAGTAACCTTGACTCGCTTATGGTGGGAGTTACATTTACTCTCTTAAGGTGGGAGTAACATTGACTCTCTTAAGGTTGGAGTAACATTGACTCTCTTAAGGTTGGAGTAACATTGACTATATTAAGGTGGGAGTAATATTGACTCTCTTAAGGTTGGAGTAACCTTGACTCTCTTAAGGTGGGAGTAACATTGACTCTCTTAAGGTTGGAGTAACATTGACTCTCTTAAGGTTGGAGTAACATTGACTATATTAAGGTGGGAGTAATATTGACTCTCTTAAGGTGGGAGTAACATTGACTCTCTTAAGGTGGGAGTAACATTGACTCTTTTAAGGTGGGAGTAACATTGACTCTCTTAATGTTGGAGTAACATTGACTCTCTTAAGGTGGGAGTAACATTGACTCCCTTAAGGTGGGAGTAACATTGAGTCTTTTAAGGTTGGAGTAACATTGACTCTCTTAAGGTGGGAGTAACATTGACTCTTTTAAGGTGGGAGTAACATTGACTCTCTTAAGGTGGGAGTAACATTGACTCTCTTAAGGTGGGAGTAACATTGACTCTCTTAAGGTGGGAGTAACATTGACTCTCTTAAGGTTGGAGTAACCTTGACTCTCTTAAGGTGGGAGTAACATTGACTCTTTTAAGGTGGGAGTAACATTGACTCTCTTAAGGTGGGAGTAACATTGACTCTCTTAAAGTTGGAGTAACATTGACTCCCTTAAGGTTGGAGTAACATTGACTCTCTTAAGGTGGGAGTAACATTGACTCTCTTAAGGTGGGAGTAACATTGACTCTTTTAAGGTGGGAGTAACATTGACTCTCTTAAGGTGGGAGTAACATTGACTCTCTTAAGGTGGGAGTAACATTGACTCTCTTAAGGTGGGAGTAACATTGACTCTCTTAAGGTTGGAGTAACCTTGACTCTCTTAAGGTGGGAGTAACATTGACTCTCTTAAGGTGGGAGAAACATTGACTCTCTTAAGGTTGGAGTAACATTGACTCTCTTAAGGTTGGAGTAACATTGACTCTCTTAAGGTGGGAGTAACATTGACTCTCTTAAGGTGGGAGTAACATTGACTCTCTTAAGGTTGGAGTAACATTGACTCTCTTAAGGTTGGAGTAACATTGACTCTCTTAAGGTGGGAGTAACATTGACTCTCTTAAGGTGGGAGTAACATTGACTCTTTTAAGGTGGGAGTAACATTGACTCTCTTAAGGTGGGAGTAACATTGACTCTCTTAAGGTGGGAGTAACATTGACTCTCTAAAGGTGGGAGTAACATTGACTCTCTTAAAGTTGGAGTAACATTGACTCCCTTAAGGTTGGAGTAACATTGACTCTCTTAAGGTTGAAGTAACATTGACTCTTTTTAGGTTGGAGTAACCTTGACTCGCTTATGGTGGGAGTTACATTTACTCTCTTAAGGTGGGAGTAACATTGACTCTCTTAAGGTTGGAGTAACATTGACTCTCTTAAGGTTGGAGTAACATTGACTATATTAAGGTGGGAGTAATATTGACTCTCTTAAGGTTGGAGTAACCTTGACTCTCTTAAGGTGGGAGTAACATTGACTCTCTTAAGGTTGGAGTAACATTGACTCTCTTAAGGTTGGAGTAACATTGACTATATTAAGGTGGGAGTAATATTGACTCTCTTAAGGTGGGAGTAACATTGACTCTCTTAAGGTGGGAGTAACATTGACTCTTTTAAGGTGGGAGTAACATTGACTCTCTTAATGTTGGAGTAACATTGACTCTCTTAAGGTGGGAGTAACATTGACTCCCTTAAGGTGGGAGTAACATTGAGTCTTTTAAGGTTGGAGTAACATTGACTCTCTTAAGGTTGGAGTAACATTGACCCTCTTAATGTTGGAGTAACATTGACTCTCTTAAGGTGGGAGAAACATTGACTCTCTTAAGGTGGGAGTAACATTGACTCTCTTAAGGTGGGAGTAACATTGACTCTCTTAAGGTTGGAGTAACATTGACTCTCCTAAGGTTGGAGTAACATTGAGTCTTTTAAGGTTGGAGTAACATTGACTCTCTTAAAGTGGGAGTAACATTGACTCTCTTAAGGTTGGAGTAACATTGACTCTCTTAAGGTGGGAGTAACATTGACTCTATTAAGGTTGGAGTAACCTTGACTCTCTTAAGGTGGGAGTTACATTGACTCTCTTAAGGTGGGAGTAACATTGACTCTCTTAAGGTTGGAGTAACATTGACTCTCTTAAGGTTGGAGTAACATTGACTATATTAAGGTGGGAGTAACATTGACTCTCTTAAGGTTGGAGTAACCTTGACTCTCTTAAGGTGGGAGTAACATTGACTCTCTTAAGGTGGGAGTAACATTGACTCTTTTAAGGTGGGAGTAACATTGACTCTCTTAAGGTGGGAGTAACATTGACTCTCTTAAGGTGGGAGTAACATTGACTCTCTTAAGGTGGGAGTAACATTGACTCTCTTAAAGTTGGAGTAACATTGACTCCCTTAAGGTTGGAGTAACATTGACTCTCTTAAGGTTGAAGTAACATTGACTCTTTTAAGGTTGGAGTAACCTTGACTCGCTTATGGTGGGAGTTACATTTACTCTCTTAAGGTGGGAGTAACATTGACTCTCTTAAGGTTGGAGTAACATTGAGTCTTTTAAGGTTGGAGTAACATTGACTCTCTTAAAGTGGGAGTAACATTGACTCTCTTAAGGTTGGAGTAACATTGACTCTCTTAAGGTGGGAGTAACATTGACTCTCTTAAGGTGGGAGTAACATTGACTCTCTTAAGGTTGGAGTAACATTGACTCTCTTAAGGTTGAAGTAACATTGACTAAATTAAGGTGGGAGTAACATTGACTCTCTTAATGTTGGAGTAACATTGACTCTCTTAAGGTGGGAGTAACATTGACTCTCTTAAAGTTGGAGTAACATTGACTCCCTTAAGGTTGGAGTAACATTGACTCTCTTAAGGTTGAAGTAACATTGACTCTCTTAAGGTTGGAGTAACCTTGACTCTCTTAAGGTGGGAGTTACATTTACTCTCTTAAGGTGGGAGTAACATTGACTCTCTTAAGGTTGGAGTAACATTGACTCTCTTAAGGTTGGAGTAACATTGACTATATTAAGGTGGGAGTAACATTGACTCTCTTAAGGTTGGAGTAACCTTGACTCTCTTAAGGTGGGAGTAACATTGACTCTCTTAAGGTGGGAGAAACATTGACTCTCTTAAGGTTGGAGTAACATTGACTCTCTTAAGGTTGGAGTAACATTGACTCTCTTAAGGTTGGAGTAACATTGACTCTCTTAAGGTGGGAGAAACATTGACTCTCTTAAGGTGGGAGTAACATTGACTCTCTTAAGGTGGGAGTAACATTGACTCTCTTAAGGTTGGAGTAACATTGACTCTCTTAAAGTGGGAGTAACATTGACTCTCTTAAGGTTGGAGTAACATTGACTCTCTTAAGGTGGGAGTAACATTGACTCTCTTAAGGTGGGAGTAACATTGACTCTTTTAAGGTGGGAGTAACATTGACTCTCTTAAGGTGGGAGTAACATTGACTCTCTTAAGGTGGGAGTAACATTGACTCTCTTAAGGTGGGAGTAACATTGACTCTCTTAAAGTTGGAGTAACATTGACTCCCTTAAGGTTGGAGTAACATTGACTCTCTTAAGGTTGAAGTAACATTGACTCTTTTAAGGTTGGAGTAACCTTGACTCGCTTATGGTGGGAGTTACATTTACTCTCTTAAGGTGGGAGTAACATTGACTCTCTTAAGGTTGGAGTAACATTGAGTCTTTTAAGGTTGGAGTAACATTGACTCTCTTAAAGTGGGAGTAACATTGACTCTCTTAAGGTTGGAGTAACATTGACTCTCTTAAGGTGGGAGTAACATTGACTCTCTTAAGGTGGGAGTAACATTGACTCTCTTAAGGTTGGAGTAACATTGACTCTCTTAAGGTTGAAGTAACATTGACTAAATTAAGGTGGGAGTAACATTGACTCTCTTAATGTTGGAGTAACATTGACTCTCTTAAGGTGGGAGTAACATTGACTCTCTTAAAGTTGGAGTAACATTGACTCCCTTAAGGTTGGAGTAACATTGACTCTCTTAAGGTTGAAGTAACATTGACTCTCTTAAGGTTGGAGTAACCTTGACTCTCTTAAGGTGGGAGTTACATTTACTCTCTTAAGGTGGGAGTAACATTGACTCTCTTAAGGTTGGAGTAACATTGACTCTCTTAAGGTTGGAGTAACATTGACTATATTAAGGTGGGAGTAACATTGACTCTCTTAAGGTTGGAGTAACCTTGACTCTCTTAAGGTGGGAGTAACATTGACTCTCTTAAGGTGGGAGAAACATTGACTCTCTTAAGGTTGGAGTAACATTGACTCTCTTAAGGTTGGAGTAACATTGACTCTCTTAAGGTTGGAGTAACATTGACTCTCTTAAGGTGGGAGTAACATTGACTCTCTTAAGGTGGGAGTAACATTGACTCTCTTAAGGTTGGAGTAACATTGACTCTCTTAAGGTTGGAGTAACATTGACTCTCTTAAGGTGGGAGTAACATTGACTCTCTTAAGGTGGGAGTAACATTGACTCTTTTAAGGTGGGAGTAACATTGACTCTCTTAAGGTGGGAGTAACATTGACTCTCTTAAGGTGGGAGTAACATTGACTCTCTTAAGGTGGGAGTAACATTGACTCTCTTAAAGTTGGAGTAACATTGACTCCCTTAAGGTTGGAGTAACATTGACTCTCTTAAGGTTGAAGTAACATTGACTCTTTTAAGGTTGGAGTAACCTTGACTCGCTTATGGTGGGAGTTACATTTACTCTCTTAAGGTGGGAGTAACATTGACTCTCTTAAGGTTGGAGTAACATTGAGTCTTTTAAGTTTGGAGTAACATTGACTCTCTTAAAGTGGGAGTAACATTGACTCTCTTAAGGTTGGAGTAACATTGACTCTCTTAAGGTGGGAGTAACATTGACTCTCTTAAGGTGGGAGTAACATTGACTCTCTTAAGGTTGGAGTAACATTGACTCTCTTAAGGTTGAAGTAACATTGACTAAATTAAGGTGGGAGTAACATTGACTCTCTTAATGTTGGAGTAACATTGACTCTCTTAAGGTGGGAGTAACATTGACTCTCTTAAAGTTGGAGTAACATTGACTCCCTTAAGGTTGGAGTAACATTGACTCTCTTAAGGTTGAAGTAACATTGACTCTCTTAAGGTTGGAGTAACCTTAACTCTCTTAAGGTGGGAGTTACATTTACTCTCTTAAGGTGGGAGTAACATTGACTCTCTTAAGGTTGGAGTAACATTGACTCTCTTAAGGTTGGAGTAACCTTAACTCTCTTAAGGTGGGAGTTACATTTACTCTCTTAAGGTGGGAGTAACATTGACTCTCTTAAGGTTGGAGTAACATTGACTCTCTTAAGGTTGGAGTAACATTGACTATATTAAGGTGGGAGTAACATTGACTCTCTTAAGGTTGGAGTAACCTTGACTCTCTTAAGGTGGGAGTAACATTGACTCTCTTAAGGTGGGAGAAACATTGACTCTCTTAAGGTTGGAGTAACATTGACTCTCTTAAGGTTGGAGTAACATTGACTCTCTTAAGGTTGGAGTAACATTGACTCTCTTAAGGTGGGAGTAACATTGACTCTCTTAAGGTGGGAGTAACATTGACTCTCTTAAGGTTGGAGTAACATTGACTCTCTTAAGGTTGGAGTAACATTGACTCTCTTAAGGTGGGAGTAACATTGACTCTCTTAAGGTGGGAGTAACATTGACTCTTTTAAGGTGGGAGTAACATTGACTCTCTTAAGGTGGGAGTAACATTGACTCTCTTAAGGTGGGAGTAACATTGACTCTCTTAAGGTGGGAGTAACATTGACTCTCTTAAAGTTGGAGTAACATTGACTCCCTTAAGGTTGGAGTAACATTGACTCTCTTAAGGTTGAAGTAACATTGACTCTCTTAAGGTTGGAGTAACCTTGACTCTCTTATGGTGGGAGTTACATTTACTCTCTTAAGGTGGGAGTAACATTGACTCTCTTAAGGTTGGAGTAACATTGACTCTCTTAAGGTTGGAGTAACATTGACTATATTAAGGTGGGAGTAATATTGACTCTCTTAATGTTGGAGTAACCTTGACTCTCTTAAGGTGGGAGTAACATTGACTCTCTTAAGGTTGGAGTAACATTGACTCTCTTAATGTTGGAGTAACATTGACTCTCTTAAGGTGGGAGAAACATTGACTCTCTTAAGGTTGGAGTAACATTGACTCTCCTAAGGTTGGAGTAACATTGACTCTCTTAAGGTGGGAGTAACATTGACTCTCTTAAGGTGGGAGTAACATTGACTCTCTTAAGGTTGGAGTAACATTGACTCTCTTAAGGTTGGAGTAACATTGAGTCTTTTAAGGTTGGAGTAACATTGACTCTCTTAAAGTGGGAGTAACATTGACTCTCTTAAGTTGGAGTAACATTGACTCTCTTAAGGTGGGAGTAACATTGACTCTCTTAAGGTTGGAGTAACATTGACTCTCTTAAGGTTGGAGTAACATTGAGTCTTTTAAGGTTGGAGTAACATTGACTCTCTTAAAGTGGGAGTAACATTGACTCTCTTAAGGTTGGAGTAACATTGACTCTCTTAAGGTGGGAGTAACATTGACTCTCTTAAGGTGGGAGTAACATTGACTCTCTTAAGGTTGGAGTAACATTGACTCTCTTAAGGTTGAAGTAACATTGACTATATTAAGGTGGGAGTAACATTGACTCTCTTAATGTTGGAGTAACATTGACTCTCTTAACGTGGGAGTAGCATTGACTCTCTTAAGGTGGGAGTAAAATTGACTCTCTTAAGGTTGAAGTAACATTGACTATATTAAGGTGGGAGTAACATTGACTCTCTTAATGTTGGAGTAACATTGACTCTCTTAACGTGGGAGTAGCATTGACTCTCTTAAGGTGGGAGTAACATTGACTCTCTTAAGGTTGGAGTAACCTTGACTCTCTTAAGGTGGGAGTAACATTGACTCCCTTAAGGTTGGAGTAACATTGACTCTCTTAATGTTGGAGTAACATTGACTCTCTTAAGGTGGGAGTAACATTGACTCCCTTAAGGTGGGAGTAACATTGAGTCTTTTAAGGTTGGAGTAACATTGACTCTCTTAAGGTTGGAGTAACATTGACCCTCTTAATGTTGGAGTAACATTGACTCTCTTAAGGTGGGAGAAACATTGACTCTCTTAAGGTGGGAGTAACATTGACTCTCTTAAGGTGGGAGTAACATTGACTCTCTTAAGGTTGAAGTAACATTGACTCTCTTAAGGTTGGAGTAACATTGAGTCTTTTAAGGTTGGAGTAACATTGACTCTCTTAAAGTGGGAGTAACATTGACTCTCTTAAGGTTGGAGTAACATTGACTCTCTTAAGGTGGGAGTAACATTGACTCTATTAAGGTTGGAGTAACCTTGACTCTCTTAAGGTGGGAGTTACATTTACTCTCTTAAGGTGGGAGTAACATTGACTCTCTTAAGGTTGGAGTAACATTGACTCTCTTAAGGTTGGAGTAACATTGACTATATTAAGGTGGGAGTAACATTGACTCTCTTAAGGCTGGAGTAACCTTGACTCTCTTAAGGTGGGAGTAACATTGACTCTCTTAAGGTTGGAGTAACATTGACTATATTAAGGTGGGAGTAACATTGACTCTCTTAAGGTTGGAGTAACCTTGACTCTCTTAAGGTGGGAGTAACATTGACTCTCTTAAGGTGGGAGAAACATTGACTCTCTTAAGGTTGGAGTAACATTGACTCTCTTAAGGTTGGAGTAACATTGACTCTCTTAAGGTGGGAGTAACATTGACTCTCTTAAGGTGGGAGTAACATTGACTCTCTTAAGGTTGGAGTAACATTGACTCTCTTAAGGTTGGAGTAACATTGACTCTCTTAAGGTTGGAGTAACATTGACTCTCTTAAGGTGGGAGTAACATTGACTCTCTTAAGGTGGGAGTAACATTGACTCTTTTAAGGTGGGAGTAACATTGACTCTCTTAAGGTGGGAGTAACATTGACTCTCTTAAGGTGGGAGTAACATTGACTCTCTTAAGGTGGGAGTAACATTGACTCTCTTAAAGTTGGAGTAACATTGACTCCCTTAAGGTTGGAGTAACATTGACTCTCTTAAGGTTGAAGTAACATTGACTCTCTTAAGGTTGGAGTAACCTTGACTCGCTTATGGTGGGAGTTACATTTACTCTCTTAAGGTGGGAGTAACATTGACTCTCTTAAGGTTGGAGTAACATTGACTCTCTTAAGGTTGGAGTAACATTGACTATATTAAGGTGGGAGTAATATTGACTCTCTTAAGGTGGGAGTAACATTGACTCTCTTAAGGTGGGAGTAACATTGACTCTTTTAAGGTGGGAGTAACATTGACTCTCTTAAGGTGGGAGTAACATTGACTCTCTTAAGGTGGGAGTAACATTGACTCTCTTAAGGTGGGAGTAACATTGACTCTCTTAAAGTTGGAGTAACATTGACTCCCTTAAGGTTGGAGTAACATTGACTCTCTTAAGGTTGAAGTAACATTGACTCTCTTAAGGTTGGAGTAACTTTGACTCGCTTATGGTGGGAGTTACATTTACTCTCTTAAGGTGGGAGTAACATTGACTCTCTTAAGGTTGGAGTAACATTGACTCTCTTAAGGTTGGAGTAACATTGACTATATTAAGGTGGGAGTAATATTGACTCTCTTAAGGTTGGAGTAACCTTGACTCTCTTAAGGTGGGAGTAACATTGACTCTCTTAAGGTTGGAGTAACATTGACTCTCTTAATGTTGGAGTAACATTGACTCTCTTAAGGTGGGAGAAACATTGACTCTCTTAAGGTTGGAGTAACATTGACTCTCTTAAGGTTGGAGTAACATTGACTCTCTTAAGGTGGGAGTAACATTGACTCTCTTAAGGTGGGAGTAACATTGACTCTCTTAAGGTTGGAGTAACATTGACTCTCTTAAGGTTGGAGTAACATTGAGTCTTTTAAGGTTGGAGTAACATTGACTCTCTTAAAGTGGGAGTAACATTGACTCTCTTAAGTTGGAGTAACATTGACTCTCTTAAGGTGGGAGTAACATTGACTCTCTTAAGGTTGGAGTAACATTGACTCTCTTAAGGTTGGAGTAACATTGAGTCTTTTAAGGTTGGAGTAACATTGACTCTCTTAAAGTGGGAGTAACATTGACTCTCTTAAGGTTGGAGTAACATTGACTCTCTTAAGGTGGGAGTAACATTGACTCTCTTAAGGTGGGAGTAACATTGACTCTCTTAAGGTTGGAGTAACATTGACTCTCTTAAGGTTGAAGTAACATTGACTAAATTAAGGTGGGAGTAACATTGACTCTCTTAATGTTGGAGTAACATTGACTCTCTTAAGGTGGGAGTAACATTGACTCTCTTAAAGTTGGAGTAACATTGACTCCCTTAAGGTTGGAGTAACATTGACTCTCTTAAGGTTGAAGTAACATTGACTCTCTTAAGGTTGGAGTAACCTTGACTCTCTTAAGGTGGGAGTTACATTTACTCTCTTAAGGTGGGAGTAACATTGACTCTCTTAAGGTTGGAGTAACATTGACTCTCTTAAGGTTGGAGTAACATTGACTATATTAAGGTGGGAGTAACATTGACTCTCTTAAGGTTGGAGTAACCTTGACTCTCTTAAGGTGGGAGTAACATTGACTCTCTTAAGGTGGGAGAAACATTGACTCTCTTAAGGTTGGAGTAACATTGACTCTCTTAAGGTTGGAGTAACATTGACTCTCTTAAGGTTGGAGTAACATTGACTCTCTTAAGGTGGGAGTAACATTGACTCTCTTAAGCTGGGAGAAACATTGACTCTCTTAAGGTTGGAGTAACATTGACTCTCTTAAGGTGGGAGTAACATTGACTCTTTTAAGGTGGGAGTAACATTGACTCTCTTAAGGTGGGAGTAACATTGACTCTCTTAAGGTGGGAGTAACATTGACTCTCTTAAAGTTGGAGTAACATTGACTCCCTTAAGGTTGGAGTAACATTGACTCTCTTAAGGTTGAAGTAACATTGACTCTCTTAAGGTTGGAGTAACCTTGACTCTCTTATGGTGGGAGTTACATTTACTCTCTTAAGGTGGGAGTAACATTGACTCTCTTAAGGTTGGAGTAACATTGACTCTCTTAAGGTTGGAGTAACATTGACTATATTAAGGTGGGAGTAATATTGACTCTCTTAATGTTGGAGTAACCTTGACTCTCTTAAGGTGGGAGTAACATTGACTCTCTTAAGGTTGGAGTAACATTGACTCCCTTAAGGTGGGAGAAACATTGACTCTCTTAAGGTTGGAGTAACATTGACTCTCTTAAGGTTGGAGTAACCTTGACTCTCTTAAGGTGGGAGTAACATTGACTCTCTTAAGGTTGGAGTAACATTGACTCTCTTAGGGTTGGAGTAACATTGACTCTCTTAAGGTGGGAGTAACATTGACTCTCTTAAGGTGGGAGTAACATTGACTCTCTTAAGGTTGGAGTAACATTGACTCTCTTAAGGTTGGAGTAACATTGCGTCTTTTAAGGTTGGAGTAACATTGACTCTCTTAAAATGGGAGTAACATTGACTCTCTTAAGTTGGAGTAACATTGACTCTCTTAAGGTGGGAGTAACATTGACTCTCTTAAGGTTGGAGTAACATTTACTCTCTTAAAGTTGGAGTAACATTGACTCCCTTAAGTTTGGAGTAACATTGACTCTCTTAAGGTTGAAGTAACATTGACTCTCTTAAGGTTGGAGTAACCTTGACTCGCTTATGGTGGGAGTTACATTTACTCTCTTAAGGTGGGAGTAACATTGACTCTCTTAAGGTTGGACTAACATTGACTCTCTTAAGGTTGGAGTAACATTGACTATATTAAGGTGGGAGTAATATTGACTCTCTTAAGGTGGGAGTAACATTGACTCTCTTAAGGTGGGAGTAACATTGACTCTTTTAAGGTGGGAGTAACATTGACTCTCTTAAGGTGGGAGTAACATTGACTCTCTTAAGGTGGGAGTAACATTGACTCTCTTAAGGTGGGAGTAACATTGACTCTCTTAAAGTTGGAGTAACATTGACTCCCTTAAGGTTGGAGTAACATTGACTCTCTTAAGGTTGAAGTAACATTGACTCTCTTAAGGTTGGAGTAACCTTGACTCGCTTATGGTGGGAGTTACATTTACTCTCTTAAGGTGGGAGTAACATTGACTCTCTTAAGGTTGGAGTAACATTGACTCTCTTAAGGTTGGAGTAACATTGACTATATTAAGGTGGGAGTAATATTGACTCTCTTAAGGTTGGAGTAACCTTGACTCTCTTAAGGTGGGAGTAACATTGACTCTCTTAAGGTTGGAGTAACATTGACTCTCTTAATGTTGGAGTAACATTGACTCTCTTAAGGTGGGAGAAACATTGACTCTCTTAAGGTTGGAGTAACATTGACTCTCTTAAGGTTGGAGTAACATTGACTCTCTTAAGGTGGGAGTAACATTGACTCTCTTAAGGTGGGAGTAACATTGACTCTCTTAAGGTGGGAGTAACATTGACTCTCTTAAGGTTGGAGTAACCTTGACTCTCTTAAGGTGGGAGTAACATTGACTCTCTTAAGGTGGGAGAAACATTGACTCTCTTAAGGTTGGAGTAACATTGACTCTCTTAAGGTTGGAGTAACATTGACTCTCTTAAGGTGGGAGTAACATTGACTCTCTTAAGGTGGGAGTAACATTGACTCTCTTAAGGTTGGAGTAACATTGACTCTCTTAAGTTTGGAGTAACATTGACTCTCTTAAGGTGGGAGTAACATTGACTCTCTTAAGGTGGGAGTAACATTGACTCTTTTAAGGTGGGAGTAACATTGACTCTCTTAAGGTGGGAGTAACATTGACTCTCTTAAGGTGGGAGTAACATTGACTCTCTAAAGGTGGGAGTAACATTGACTCTCTTAAAGTTGGAGTAACATTGACTCCCTTAAGGTTGGAGTAACATTGACTCTCTTAAGGTTGAAGTAACATTGACTCTTTTAAGGTTGGAGTAACCTTGACTCGCTTATGGTGGGAGTTACATTTACTCTCTTAAGGTGGGAGTAACATTGACTCTCTTAAGGTTGGAGTAACATTGACTCTCTTAAGGTTGGAGTAACATTGACTATATTAAGGTGGGAGTAATATTGACTCTCTTAAGGTTGGAGTAACCTTGACTCTCTTAAGGTGGGAGTAACATTGACTCTCTTAAGGTTGGAGTAACATTGACTCTCTTAAGGTTGGAGTAACATTGACTATATTAAGGTGGGAGTAATATTGACTCTCTTAAGGTGGGAGTAACATTGACTCTCTTAAGGTGGGAGTAACATTGACTCTTTTAAGGTGGGAGTAACATTGACTCTCTTAATGTTGGAGTAACATTGACTCTCTTAAGGTGGGAGTAACATTGACTCCCTTAAGGTGGGAGTAACATTGAGTCTTTTAAGGTTGGAGTAACATTGACTCTCTTAAGGTTGGAGTAACATTGACCCTCTTAATGTTGGAGTAACATTGACTCTCTTAAGGTGGGAGAAACATTGACTCTCTTAAGGTGGGAGTAACATTGACTCTCTTAAGGTGGGAGTAACATTGACTCTCTTAAGGTTGGAGTAACATTGACTCTCTTAAGGTTGGAGTAACATTGAGTCTTTTAAGGTTGGAGTAACATTGACTCTCTTAAAGTGGGAGTAACATTGACTCTCTTAAGGTTGGAGTAACATTGACTCTCTTAAGGTGGGAGTAACATTGACTCTATTAAGGTTGGAGTAACCTTGACTCTCTTAAGGTGGGAGTTACATTGACTCTCTTAAGGCTGGAGTAACATTGACTCTCTTAAGGTTGGAGTAACATTGACTCTCTTAAGGTTGGAGTAACATTGACTATATTAAGGTGGGAGTAACATTGACTCTCTTAAGGTTGGAGTAACCTTGACTCTCTTAAGGTGGGAGTAACATTGACTCTCTTAAGGTGGGAGTAACATTGACTCTTTTAAGGTGGGAGTAACATTGACTCTCTTAAGGTGGGAGTAACATTGACTCTCTTAAGGTGGGAGTAACATTGACTCTCTAAAGGTGGGAGTAACATTGACTCTCTTAAAGTTGGAGTAACATTGACTCCCTTAAGGTTGGAGTAACATTGACTCTCTTAAGGTTGAAGTAACATTGACTCTTTTAAGGTTGGAGTAACCTTGACTCGCTTATGGTGGGAGTTACATTTACTCTCTTAAGGTGGGAGTAACATTGACTCTCTTAAGGTTGGAGTAACATTGACTCTCTTAAGGTTGGAGTAACATTGACTATATTAAGGTGGGAGTAATATTGACTCTCTTAAGGTTGGAGTAACCTTGACTCTCTTAAGGTGGGAGTAACATTGACTCTCTTAAGGTTGGAGTAACATTGACTCTCTTAAGGTTGGAGTAACATTGACTATATTAAGGTGGGAGTAATATTGACTCTCTTAAGGTGGGAGTAACATTGACTCTCTTAAGGTGGGAGTAACATTGACTCTTTTAAGGTGGGAGTAACATTGACTCTCTTAATGTTGGAGTAACATTGACTCTCTTAAGGTGGGAGTAACATTGACTCCCTTAAGGTGGGAGTAACATTGAGTCTTTTAAGGTTGGAGTAACATTGACTCTCTTAAGGTTGGAGTAACATTGACCCTCTTAATGTTGGAGTAACATTGACTCTCTTAAGGTGGGAGAAACATTGACTCTCTTAAGGTGGGAGTAACATTGACTCTCTTAAGGTGGGAGTAACATTGACTCTCTTAAGGTTGGAGTAACATTGACTCTCTTAAGGTTGGAGTAACATTGAGTCTTTTAAGGTTGGAGTAACATTGACTCTCTTAAAGTGGGAGTAACATTGACTCTCTTAAGGTTGGAGTAACATTGACTCTCTTAAGGTGGGAGTAACATTGACTCTATTAAGGTTGGAGTAACCTTGACTCTCTTAAGGTGGGAGTTACATTGACTCTCTTAAGGTGGGAGTAACATTGACTCTCTTAAGGTTGGAGTAACATTGACTCTCTTAAGGTTGGAGTAACATTGACTATATTAAGGTGGGAGTAACATTGACTCTCTTAAGGTTGGAGTAACCTTGACTCTCTTAAGGTGGGAGTAACATTGACTCTCTTAAGGTGGGAGTAACATTGACTCTTTTAAGGTGGGAGTAACATTGACTCTCTTAAGGTGGGAGTAACATTGACTCTCTTAAGGTGGGAGTAACATTGACTCTCTTAAGGTGGGAGTAACATTGACTCTCTTAAAGTTGGAGTAACATTGACTCCCTTAAGGTTGGAGTAACATTGACTCTCTTAAGGTTGAAGTAACATTGACTCTTTTAAGGTTGGAGTAACCTTGACTCGCTTATGGTGGGAGTTACATTTACTCTCTTAAGGTGGGAGTAACATTGACTCTCTTAAGGTTGGAGTAACATTGAGTCTTTTAAGGTTGGAGTAACATTGACTCTCTTAAAGTGGGAGTAACATTGACTCTCTTAAGGTTGGAGTAACATTGACTCTCTTAAGGTGGGAGTAACATTGACTCTCTTAAGGTGGGAGTAACATTGACTCTCTTAAGGTTGGAGTAACATTGACTCTCTTAAGGTTGAAGTAACATTGACTAAATTAAGGTGGGAGTAACATTGACTCTCTTAATGTTGGAGTAACATTGACTCTCTTAAGGTGGGAGTAACATTGACTCTCTTAAAGTTGGAGTAACATTGACTCCCTTAAGGTTGGAGTAACATTGACTCTCTTAAGGTTGAAGTAACATTGACTCTCTTAAGGTTGGAGTAACCTTGACTCTCTTAAGGTGGGAGTTACATTTACTCTCTTAAGGTGGGAGTAACATTGACTCTCTTAAGGTTGGAGTAACATTGACTCTCTTAAGGTTGGAGTAACATTGACTATATTAAGGTGGGAGTAACATTGACTCTCTTAAGGTTGGAGTAACCTTGACTCTCTTAAGGTGGGAGTAACATTGACTCTCTTAAGGTGGGAGAAACATTGACTCTCTTAAGGTTGGAGTAACATTGACTCTCTTAAGGTTGGAGTAACATTGACTCTCTTAAGGTTGGAGTAACATTGACTCTCTTAAGGTGGGAGAAACATTGACTCTCTTAAGGTGGGAGTAACATTGACTCTCTTAAGGTGGGAGTAACATTGACTCTCTTAAGGTTGGAGTAACATTGACTCTCTTAAGGTTGGAGTAACATTGAGTCTTTTAAGGTTGGAGTAACATTGACTCTCTTAAAGTGGGAGTAACATTGACTCTCTTAAGGTTGGAGTAACATTGACTCTCTTAAGGTGGGAGTAACATTGACTCTATTAAGGTTGGAGTAACCTTGACTCTCTTAAGGTGGGAGTTACATTTACTCTCTTAAGGTGGGAGTAACATTGACTCTCTTAAGGTTGGAGTAACATTGACTCTCTTAAGGTTGGAGTAACATTGACTATATTAAGGTGGGAGTAACATTGACTCTCTTAAGGTTGGAGTAACCTTGACTCTCTTAAGGTGGGAGTAACATTGACTCTCTTAAGGTTGGAGTAACATTGACTATTTTAAGGTGGGAGTAACATTGACTCTCTTAAGGTTGGAGTAACCTTGACTCTCTTAAGGTGGGAGTAACATTGACTCTCTTAAGGTGGGAGAAACATTGACTCTCTTAAGGTTGGAGTAACATTGACTCTCTTAAGGTTGGAGTAACATTGACTCTCTTAAGGTTGGAGTAACATTGACTCTCTTAAGGTGGGAGTAACATTGACTCTCTTAAGGTGGGAGTAACATTGACTCTTTTAAGGTGGGAGTAACATTGACTCTCTTAAGGTGGGAGTAACATTGACTCTCTTAAGGTGGGAGTAACATTGACTCTCTTAAGGTGGGAGTAACATTGACTCTCTTAAAGTTGGAGTAACATTGACTCCCTTAAGGTTGGAGTAACATTGACTCTCTTAAGGTTGAAGTAACATTGACTCTTTTAAGGTTGGAGTAACCTTGACTCGCTTATGGTGGGAGTTACATTTACTCTCTTAAGGTGGGAGTAACATTGACTCTCTTAAGGTTGGAGTAACATTGAGTCTTTTAAGGTTGGAGTAACATTGACTCTCTTAAAGTGGGAGTAACATTGACTCTCTTAAGGTTGGAGTAACATTGACTCTCTTAAGGTGGGAGTAACATTGACTCTCTTAAGGTGGGAGTAACATTGACTCTCTTAAGGTTGGAGTAACATTGACTCTCTTAAGGTTGAAGTAACATTGACTAAATTAAGGTGGGAGTAACATTGACTCTCTTAATGTTGGAGTAACATTGACTCTCTTAAGGTGGGAGTAACATTGACTCTCTTAAAGTTGGAGTAACATTGACTCCCTTAAGGTTGGAGTAACATTGACTCTCTTAAGGTTGAAGTAACATTGACTCTCTTAAGGTTGGAGTAACCTTGACTCTCTTAAGGTGGGAGTTACATTTACTCTCTTAAGGTGGGAGTAACATTGACTCTCTTAAGGTTGGAGTAACATTGACTCTCTTAAGGTTGGAGTAACATTGACTATATTAAGGTGGGAGTAACATTGACTCTCTTAAGGTTGGAGTAACCTTGACTCTCTTAAGGTGGGAGTAACATTGACTCTCTTAAGGTGGGAGAAACATTGACTCTCTTAAGGTTGGAGTAACATTGACTCTCTTAAGGTTGGAGTAACATTGACTCTCTTAAGGTTGGAGTAACATTGACTCTCTTAAGGTGGGAGTAACATTGACTCTCTTAAGGTGGGAGTAACATTGACTCTCTTAAGGTTGGAGTAACATTGACTCTCTTAAGGTTGGAGTAACATTGACTCTCTTAAGGTGGGAGTAACATTGACTCTCTTAAGGTGGGAGTAACATTGACTCTTTTAAGGTGGGAGTAACATTGACTCTCTTAAGGTGGGAGTAACATTGACTCTCTTAAGGTGGGAGTAACATTGACTCTCTTAAGGTGGGAGTAACATTGACTCTCTTAAAGTTGGAGTAACATTGACTCCCTTAAGGTTGGAGTAACATTGACTCTCTTAAGGTTGAAGTAACATTGACTCTTTTAAGGTTGGAGTAACCTTGACTCGCTTATGGTGGGAGTTACATTTACTCTCTTAAGGTGGGAGTAACATTGACTCTCTTAAGGTTGGAGTAACATTGAGTCTTTTAAGTTTGGAGTAACATTGACTCTCTTAAAGTGGGAGTAACATTGACTCTCTTAAGGTTGGAGTAACATTGACTCTCTTAAGGTGGGAGTAACATTGACTCTCTTAAGGTGGGAGTAACATTGACTCTCTTAAGGTTGGAGTAACATTGACTCTCTTAAGGTTGAAGTAACATTGACTAAATTAAGGTGGGAGTAACATTGACTCTCTTAATGTTGGAGTAACATTGACTCTCTTAAGGTGGGAGTAACATTGACTCTCTTAAAGTTGGAGTAACATTGACTCCCTTAAGGTTGGAGTAACATTGACTCTCTTAAGGTTGAAGTAACATTGACTCTCTTAAGGTTGGAGTAACCTTAACTCTCTTAAGGTGGGAGTTACATTTACTCTCTTAAGGTGGGAGTAACATTGACTCTCTTAAGGTTGGAGTAACATTGACTCTCTTAAGGTTGGAGTAACATTGACTATATTAAGGTGGGAGTAACATTGACTCTCTTAAGGTTGGAGTAACCTTGACTCTCTTAAGGTGGGAGTAACATTGACTCTCTTAAGGTGGGAGAAACATTGACTCTCTTAAGGTTGGAGTAACATTGACTCTCTTAAGGTTGGAGTAACATTGACTCTCTTAAGGTTGGAGTAACATTGACTCTCTTAAGGTGGGAGTAACATTGACTCTCTTAAGGTGGGAGTAACATTGACTCTCTTAAGGTTGGAGTAACATTGACTCTCTTAAGGTTGGAGTAACATTGACTCTCTTAAGGTGGGAGTAACATTGACTCTCTTAAGGTGGGAGTAACATTGACTCTTTTAAGGTGGGAGTAACATTGACTCTCTTAAGGTGGGAGTAACATTGACTCTCTTAAGGTGGGAGTAACATTGACTCTCTTAAGGTGGGAGTAACATTGACTCTCTTAAAGTTGGAGTAACATTGACTCCCTTAAGGTTGGAGTAACATTGACTCTCTTAAGGTTGAAGTAACATTGACTCTCTTAAGGTTGGAGTAACCTTGACTCTCTTATGGTGGGAGTTACATTTACTCTCTTAAGGTGGGAGTAACATTGACTCTCTTAAGGTTGGAGTAACATTGACTCTCTTAAGGTTGGAGTAACATTGACTATATTAAGGTGGGAGTAATATTGACTCTCTTAATGTTGGAGTAACCTTGACTCTCTTAAGGTGGGAGTAACATTGACTCTCTTAAGGTTGGAGTAACATTGACTCTCTTAATGTTGGAGTAACATTGACTCTCTTAAGGTGGGAGAAACATTGACTCTCTTAAGGTTGGAGTAACATTGACTCTCCTAAGGTTGGAGTAACATTGACTCTCTTAAGGTGGGAGTAACATTGACTCTCTTAAGGTGGGAGTAACATTGACTCTCTTAAGGTTGGAGTAACATTGACTCTCTTAAGGTTGGAGTAACATTGAGTCTTTTAAGGTTGGAGTAACATTGACTCTCTTAAAGTGGGAGTAACATTGACTCTCTTAAGTTGGAGTAACATTGACTCTCTTAAGGTGGGAGTAACATTGACTCTCTTAAGGTTGGAGTAACATTGACTCTCTTAAGGTTGGAGTAACATTGAGTCTTTTAAGGTTGGAGTAACATTGACTCTCTTAAAGTGGGAGTAACATTGACTCTCTTAAGGTTGGAGTAACATTGACTCTCTTAAGGTGGGAGTAACATTGACTCTCTTAAGGTGGGAGTAACATTGACTCTCTTAAGGTTGGAGTAACATTGACTCTCTTAAGGTTGAAGTAACATTGACTATATTAAGGTGGGAGTAACATTGACTCTCTTAATGTTGGAGTAACATTGACTCTCTTAACGTGGGAGTAGCATTGACTCTCTTAAGGTGGGAGTAAAATTGACTCTCTTAAGGTTGAAGTAACATTGACTATATTAAGGTGGGAGTAACATTGACTCTCTTAATGTTGGAGTAACATTGACTCTCTTAACGTGGGAGTAGCATTGACTCTCTTAAGGTGGGAGTAACATTGACTCTCTTAAGGTTGGAGTAACCTTGACTCTCTTAAGGTGGGAGTAACATTGACTCCCTTAAGGTTGGAGTAACATTGACTCTCTTAATGTTGGAGTAACATTGACTCTCTTAAGGTGGGAGTAACATTGACTCCCTTAAGGTGGGAGTAACATTGAGTCTTTTAAGGTTGGAGTAACATTGACTCTCTTAAGGTTGGAGTAACATTGACCCTCTTAATGTTGGAGTAACATTGACTCTCTTAAGGTGGGAGAAACATTGACTCTCTTAAGGTGGGAGTAACATTGACTCTCTTAAGGTGGGAGTAACATTGACTCTCTTAAGGTTGAAGTAACATTGACTCTCTTAAGGTTGGAGTAACATTGAGTCTTTTAAGGTTGGAGTAACATTGACTCTCTTAAAGTGGGAGTAACATTGACTCTCTTAAGGTTGGAGTAACATTGACTCTCTTAAGGTGGGAGTAACATTGACTCTATTAAGGTTGGAGTAACCTTGACTCTCTTAAGGTGGGAGTTACATTTACTCTCTTAAGGTGGGAGTAACATTGACTCTCTTAAGGTTGGAGTAACATTGACTCTCTTAAGGTTGGAGTAACATTGACTATATTAAGGTGGGAGTAACATTGACTCTCTTAAGGTTGGAGTAACCTTGACTCTCTTAAGGTGGGAGTAACATTGACTCTCTTAAGGTTGGAGTAACATTGACTATATTAAGGTGGGAGTAACATTGACTCTCTTAAGGTTGGAGTAACCTTGACTCTCTTAAGGTGGGAGTAACATTGACTCTCTTAAGGTGGGAGAAACATTGACTCTCTTAAGGTTGGAGTAACATTGACTCTCTTAAGGTTGGAGTAACATTGACTCTCTTAAGGTGGGAGTAACATTGACTCTCTTAAGGTGGGAGTAACATTGACTCTCTTAAGGTTGGAGTAACATTGACTCTCTTAAGGTTGGAGTAACATTGACTCTCTTAAGGTTGGAGTAACATTGACTCTCTTAAGGTGGGAGTAACATTGACTCTCTTAAGGTGGGAGTAACATTGACTCTTTTAAGGTGGGAGTAACATTGACTCTCTTAAGGTGGGAGTAACATTGACTCTCTTAAGGTGGGAGTAACATTGACTCTCTTAAGGTGGGAGTAACATTGACTCTCTTAAAGTTGGAGTAACATTGACTCCCTTAAGGTTGGAGTAACATTGACTCTCTTAAGGTTGAAGTAACATTGACTCTCTTAAGGTTGGAGTAACCTTGACTCGCTTATGGTGGGAGTTACATTTACTCTCTTAAGGTGGGAGTAACATTGACTCTCTTAAGGTTGGAGTAACATTGACTCTCTTAAGGTTGGAGTAACATTGACTATATTAAGGTGGGAGTAATATTGACTCTCTTAAGGTGGGAGTAACATTGACTCTCTTAAGGTGGGAGTAACATTGACTCTTTTAAGGTGGGAGTAACATTGACTCTCTTAAGGTGGGAGTAACATTGACTCTCTTAAGGTGGGAGTAACATTGACTCTCTTAAGGTGGGAGTAACATTGACTCTCTTAAAGTTGGAGTAACATTGACTCCCTTAAGGTTGGAGTAACATTGACTCTCTTAAGGTTGAAGTAACATTGACTCTCTTAAGGTTGGAGTAACTTTGACTCGCTTATGGTGGGAGTTACATTTACTCTCTTAAGGTGGGAGTAACATTGACTCTCTTAAGGTTGGAGTAACATTGACTCTCTTAAGGTTGGAGTAACATTGACTATATTAAGGTGGGAGTAATATTGACTCTCTTAAGGTTGGAGTAACCTTGACTCTCTTAAGGTGGGAGTAACATTGACTCTCTTAAGGTTGGAGTAACATTGACTCTCTTAATGTTGGAGTAACATTGACTCTCTTAAGGTGGGAGAAACATTGACTCTCTTAAGGTTGGAGTAACATTGACTCTCTTAAGGTTGGAGTAACATTGACTCTCTTAAGGTTGGAGTAACATTGAGTCTTTTAAGGTTGGAGTAACATTGACTCTCTTAAAGTGGGAGTAACATTGACTCTCTTAAGGTGGGAGTAACATTGACTCTCTTAAGGTTGGAGTAACATTGACTCTCTTAAGGTTGGAGTAACATTGAGTCTTTTATGGTTGGAGTAACATTGACTCTCTTAAAGTGGGAGTAACATTGACTCTCTTAAGTTGGAGTAACATTGACTCTCTTAAGGTGGGAGTAACATTGACTCTCTTAAGGTTGGAGTAACATTGACTCTCTTAAGGTTGGAGTAACATTGAGTCTTTTAAGGTTGGAGTAACATTGACTCTCTTAAAGTGGGAGTAACATTGACTCTCTTAAGGTTGGAGTAACATTGACTCTCTTAAGGTGGGAGTAACATTGACTCTCTTAAGGTGGGAGTAACATTGACTCTCTTAAGGTTGGAGTAACATTGACTCTCTTAAGGTTGAAGTAACATTGACTAAATTAAGGTGGGAGTAACATTGACTCTCTTAATGTTGGAGTAACATTGACTCTCTTAAGGTGGGAGTAACATTGACTCTCTTAAAGTTGGAGTAACATTGACTCCCTTAAGGTTGGAGTAACATTGACTCTCTTAAGGTTGAAGTAACATTGACTCTCTTAAGGTTGGAGTAACCTTGACTCTCTTAAGGTGGGAGTTACATTTACTCTCTTAAGGTGGGAGTAACATTGACTCTCTTAAGGTTGGAGTAACATTGACTCTCTTAAGGTTGGAGTAACATTGACTATATTAAGGTGGGAGTAACATTGACTCTCTTAAGGTTGGAGTAACCTTGACTCTCTTAAGGTGGGAGTAACATTGACTCTCTTAAGGTGGGAGAAACATTGACTCTCTTAAGGTTGGAGTAACATTGACTCTCTTAAGGTTGGAGTAACATTGACTCTCTTAAGGTTGGAGTAACATTGACTCTCTTAAGGTGGGAGTAACATTGACTCTCTTAAGCTGGGAGAAACATTGACTCTCTTAAGGTTGGAGTAACATTGACTCTCTTAAGGTGGGAGTAACATTGACTCTTTTAAGGTGGGAGTAACATTGACTCTCTTAAGGTGGGAGTAACATTGACTCTCTTAAGGTGGGAGTAACATTGACTCTCTTAAAGTTGGAGTAACATTGACTCCCTTAAGGTTGGAGTAACATTGACTCTCTTAAGGTTGAAGTAACATTGACTCTCTTAAGGTTGGAGTAACCTTGACTCTCTTATGGTGGGAGTTACATTTACTCTCTTAAGGTGGGAGTAACATTGACTCTCTTAAGGTTGGAGTAACATTGACTCTCTTAAGGTTGGAGTAACATTGACTATATTAAGGTGGGAGTAATATTGACTCTCTTAATGTTGGAGTAACCTTGACTCTCTTAAGGTGGGAGTAACATTGACTCTCTTAAGGTTGGAGTAACATTGACTCCCTTAAGGTGGGAGAAACATTGACTCTCTTAAGGTTGGAGTAACATTGACTCTCTTAAGGTTGGAGTAACCTTGACTCTCTTAAGGTGGGAGTAACATTGACTCTCTTAAGGTTGGAGTAACATTGACTCTCTTAGGGTTGGAGTAACATTGACTCTCTTAAGGTGGGAGTAACATTGACTCTCTTAAGGTGGGAGTAACATTGACTCTCTTAAGGTTGGAGTAACATTGACTCTCTTAAGGTTGGAGTAACATTGCGTCTTTTAAGGTTGGAGTAACATTGACTCTCTTAAAATGGGAGTAACATTGACTCTCTTAAGTTGGAGTAACATTGACTCTCTTAAGGTGGGAGTAACATTGACTCTCTTAAGGTTGGAGTAACATTGACTCTCTTAAAGTTGGAGTAACATTGACTCCCTTAAGGTTGGAGTAACATTGACTCTCTTAAGGTTGAAGTAACATTGACTCTCTTAAGGTTGGAGTAACCTTGACTCGCTTATGGTGGGAGTTACATTTACTCTCTTAAGGTGGGAGTAACATTGACTCTCTTAAGGTTGGACTAACATTGACTCTCTTAAGGTTGGAGTAACATTGACTATATTAAGGTGGGAGTAATATTGACTCTCTTAAGGTGGGAGTAACATTGACTCTCTTAAGGTGGAAGTAACATTGACTCTTTTAAGGTGGGAGTAACATTGACTCTCTTAAGGTGGGAGTAACATTGACTCTCTTAAGGTGGGAGTAACATTGACTCTCTTAAGGTGGGAGTAACATTGACTCTCTTAAAGTTGGAGTAACATTGACTCCCTTAAGGTTGGAGTAACATTGACTCTCTTAAGGTTGAAGTAACATTGACTCTCTTAAGGTTGGAGTAACCTTGACTCGCTTATGGTGGGAGTTACATTTACTCTCTTAAGGTGGGAGTAACATTGACTCTCTTAAGGTTGGAGTAACATTGACTCTCTTAAGGTTGGAGTAACATTGACTATATTAAGGTGGGAGTAATATTGACTCTCTTAAGGTTGGAGTAACCTTGACTCTCTTAAGGTGGGAGTAACATTGACTCTCTTAAGGTTGGAGTAACATTGACTCTCTTAATGTTGGAGTAACATTGACTCTCTTAAGGTGGGAGAAACATTGACTCTCTTAAGGTTGGAGTAACATTGACTCTCTTAAGGTTGGAGTAACATTGACTCTCTTAAGGTGGGAGTAACATTGACTCTCTTAAGGTGGGAGTAACATTGACTCTCTTAAGGTTGGAGTAACATTGACTCTCTTAAGGTTGGAGTAACATTGAGTCTTTTAAGGTTGGAGTAACATTGACTCTCTTAAAGTGGGAGTAACATTGACTCTCTTAAGTTGGAGTAACATTGACTCTCTTAAGGTGGGAGTAACATTGACTCTCTTAAGGTTGGAGTAACATTGACTCTCTTAAGGTTGGAGTAACATTGAGTCTTTTAAGGTTGGAGTAACATTGACTCTCTTAAAGTGGGAGTAACATTGACTCTCTTAAGGTTGGAGTAACATTGACTCTCTTAAGGTGGGAGTAACATTGACTCTCTTAAGGTGGGAGTAACATTGACTCTCTTAAGGTTGGAGTAACATTGACTCTCTTAAGGTTGAAGTAACATTGACTAAATTAAGGTGGGAGTAACATTGACTCTCTTAATGTTGGAGTAACATTGACTCTCTTAAGGTGGGAGTAACATTGACTCTCTTAAAGTTGGAGTAACATTGACTCCCTTAAGGTTGGAGTAACATTGACTCTCTTAAGGTTAAAGTAACATTGACTCTCTTAAGGTTGGAGTAACCTTGACTCTCTTAAGGTGGGAGTTACATTTACTCTCTTAAGGTGGGAGTAACATTGACTCTCTTAAGGTTGGAGTAACATTGACTCTCTTAAGGTTGGAGTAACATTGACTATATTAAGGTGGGAGTAACATTGACTCTCTTAAGGTGGGAGTAACATTGACTCTCTTAAAGTGGGAGAAACATTGACTCTCTTAAGGTTGGAGTAACATTGACTCTCTTAAGGTTGGAGTAACATTGACTCTCTTAAGGTGGGAGTAACATTGACTCTCTTAAGGTGGGAGTAACATTGACTCTCTTAAGGTTGGAGTAACATTGACTCTCTTAAGGTGGGAGTAACATTGACTCTTTTAAGGTGGGAGTAACATTGACTCTCTTAAGGTGGGAGTAACATTGACTCTCTTAAGGTGGGAGTAACATTGACTCTCTTAAGGTGGGAGTAACATTGACTCTCTTAAGGTTGGAGAAACATTGACTCTCTTAAGGTTGGAGTAACATTGACTCTCTTAAGGTGGGAGTAACATTGACTCTTTTAAGGTGGGAGTAACATTGACTCTCTTAAGGTGGGAGTAACATTGACTCTCTTAAGGTGGGAGTAACATTGACTCTCTTAAAGTTGGAGTAACATTGACTCCCTTAAGGTTGGAGTAACATTGACTCTCTTAAGGTTGAAGTAACATTGACTCTCTTAAGGTTGGAGTAACCTTGACTCTCTTATGGTGGGAGTTACATTTACTCTCTTAAGGTGGGAGTAACATTGACTCTCTTAAGGTTGGAGTAACATTGACTCTCTTAAGGTTGGAGTAACATTGACTATATTAAGGTGGGAGTAATATTGACTCTCTTAATGTTGGAGTAACCTTGACTCTCTTAAGGTGGGAGTAACATTGACTCTCTTAAGGTTGGAGTAACATTGACTCTCTTAAGGTGGGAGAAACATTGACTCTCTTAAGGTTGGAGTAACATTGACTCTCTTAAGGTTGGAGTAACCTTGACTCTCTTAAGGTGGGAGTAACATTGACTCTCTTAAGGTTGGAGTAACATTGACTCTCTTAGGGTTGGAGTAACATTGACTCTCTTAAGGTGGGAGTAACATTGACTCTCTTAAGGTGGGAGTAACATTGACTCTCTTAAGGTTGGAGTAACATTGACACTCTTAAGGTTGGAGTAACATTGCGTCTTTTAAGGTTGGAGTAACATTGACTCTCTTAAAGTGGGAGTAACATTGACTCTCTTAAGTTGGAGTAACATTGACTCTCTTAAGGTGGGAGTAACATTGACTCTCTTAAGGTTGGAGTAACATTGACTCCCTTAAGGTTGGAGTAACATTGAGTCTTTTAAGGTTGGAGTAACATTGACTCTCTTAAAGTGGGAGTAACATTGACTCTCTTAAGGTTGGAGTAACATTGACTCTCTTAAGGTGGGAGTAACATTGACTCTCTTAAGGTGGGAGTAACATTGACTCTCTTAAGGTTGGAGTAACATTGACTCTCTTAAGGTTGAAGTAACATTGACTATATTAAGGTGGGAGTAACATTGACTCTCTTAATGTTGGAGTAACATTGACTCTCTTAACGTGGGAGTAGCATTGACTCTCTTAAGGTGGGAGTAAAATTGACTCTCTTAAGGTTGAAGTAACATTGACTATATTAAGGTGGGAGTAACATTGACTCTCTTAATGTTGGAGTAACATTGACTCTCTTAACGTGGGAGTAGCATTGACTCTCTTAAGGTGGGAGTAACATTGACTCTCTTAAGGTTGGAGTAACCTTGACTCTCTTAAGGTGGGAGTAACATTGACTCCCTTAAGGTTGGAGTAACATTGACTCTCTTAATGTTGGAGTAACATTGACTCTCTTAAGGTGGGAGTAACATTGACTCCCTTAAGGTGGGAGTAACATTGAGTCTTTTAAGGTTGGAGTAACATTGACTCTCTTAAGGTTGGAGTAACATTGACCCTCTTAATGTTGGAGTAACATTGACTCTCTTAAGGTGGGAGAAACATTGACTCTCTTAAGGTGGGAGTAACATTGACTCTCTTAAGGTTGGAGTAACATTGACTCTCTTAAGGTTGGAGTAACATTGACTCTCTTAAGGTTGGAGTAACATTGAGTCTTTTAAGGTTGGAGTAACATTGACTCTCTTAAAGTGGGAGTAACATTGACTCTCTTAAGGTTGGAGTAACATTGACTCTCTTAAGGTGGGAGTAACATTGACTCTATTAAGGTTGGAGTAACATTGACTCTCTTAAGGTGGGAGTAACATTGACTCTCTTAAGGTTGGAGTAACCTTGACTCTCTTAAGGTGGGTGTAACATTGACTCCCTTAAGGTTGGAGTAACATTGACTCTCTTAATGTTGGAGTAACATTGACTCTCTTAAGGTGGGAGTAACATTGACTCCCTTAAGGTGGGAGTAACATTGAGTCTTTTAAGGTTGGAGTAACATTGACTCTCTTAAGGTTGGAGTAACATTGACCCTCTTAATGTTGGAGTAACATTGACTCTCTTAAGGTGGGAGAAACATTGACTCTCTTAAGGTGGGAGTAACATTGACTCTCTTAAGGTTGGAGTAACATTGACTCTCTTAAGGTTGGAGTAACATTGACTCTCTTAAGGTTGGAGTAACATTGAGTCTTTTAAGGTTGGAGTAACATTGACTCTCTTAAAGTGGGAGTAACATTGACTCTCTTAAGGTTGGAGTAACATTGACTCTCTTAAGGTGGGAGTAACATTGACTCTATTAAGGTTGGAGTAACATTGACTCTCTTAAGGTGGGAGTAACATTGACTCTCTTAAGGTTGGAGTAACATTGACTCTCTTAAGGTTGGAGTAACATTGCGTCTTTTAAGGTTGGAGTAACATTGACTCTCTTAAAGTGGGAGTAACATTGACTCTCTTAAGTTGGAGTAACATTGACTCTCTTAAGGTGGGAGTAACATTGACTCTCTTAAGGTTGGAGTAACATTGACTCTCTTAAAGTTGGAGTAACATTGACTCCCTTAAGGTTGGAGTAACATTGACTCTCTTAAGGTTGAAGTAACATTGACTCTCTTAAGGTTGGAGTAACCTTGACTCGCTTATGGTGGGAGTTACATTTACTCTCTTAAGGTGGGAGTAACATTGACTCTCTTAAGGTTGGAGTAACATTGACTCTCTTAAGGTTGGAGTAACATTGACTATATTAAGGTGGGAGTAATATTGACTCTCTTAAGGTGGGAGTAACATTGACTCTCTTAAGGTGGGAGTAACATTGACTCTTTTAAGGTGGGAGTAACATTGACTCTCTTAAGGTGGGAGTAACATTGACTCTCTTAAGGTGGGAGTAACATTGACTCTCTTAAGGTTGGAGTAACCTTGACTCTCTTAAGGTGGGAGTAACATTGACTCTCTTAAGGTTGGAGTAACATTGACTCTCTTAATGTTGGAGTAACATTGACTCTCTTAAGGTGGGAGAAACATTGACTCTCTTAAGGTTGGAGTAACATTGACTCTCTTAAGGTTGGAGTAACATTGACTCTCTTAAGGTGGGAGTAACATTGACTCTCTTAAGGTGGGAGTAACATTGACTCTCTTAAGGTTGGAGTAACATTGACTCTCTTAAGGTTGGAGTAACATTGACTCTCTTAAGGTGGGAGTAACATTGACTCTCTTAAGGTTGGAATAACATTGACTCTCGTAAGGTGGAAGTAGCATTGACTCTCTTTAGGTGGGAGTAACATTGACTCTCTTAAGGTTGGAGTAACATTGACTCTCTTAAGGTTGGAGTAACATTGACTCTCTTAAGGGGGGAGTAACCTTGACTCTCTTAAGGTGGGAGTAACATTGACTCTCTTAAGGTTGGAATAACATTGACTCTCTTAAGGTGGGAGTAACATTGACTCTCTTGAGGTTGGTTGTAACATTGACTCTCTTAAGGTTGGAGTGACATTGACTCTCTTAAGGTTGTAATAACATTGACTCTCTTTAGGTGGGAGTAACATTGACTCTCTTAAGGTGGGAGTAACATTGACTCTCTTAAGGTAGGAGTAACATTGACTCTCTTGAGGTTGGTTGTAACATTGATTCTCTTAAGGTTGGAGTAACATTGACTCTTTACAATTAAGTACAAATTAACTGTATTCATTTGTGTTGTAGGCACTCAAACAATCCAGTATGGGTTAGTCAAACTAATTTTTATATTGAAATAATGAAGACTTATGTGCCACCCCAGAATGGTTGCTATCCACCCCTATGAAAAAATCTTGCCTCTGCCACTGCTCTTTCGACAGTATTTGATGACAAATGTTTGATGAGCAATGATAAATGATGATTTTAAGATTTTATATTTCAATATAATTCCTGCAGAAATGAGTTGATCTTCATGTTTTTATCAGTTTAAAAAGCAGTGTGTTAGCATCCAAAGAATGTGCTACAAATATATAGTTTTGCAGATGGTGAAGTACGAATGACAAAGTGTTTGTGGATCATGGAAAATGTGGTCATTGAATGCTTTTTGTGGGAAGGCAATGAAAAATTAAATTAAAACAATTAAAACAGACAACTGTAATGTGATATGCAGAAAGTGCTGGGCTAAACACCAAGAAAATATCATGAATTTTAAAAACAATTTTACACATTTACAGTTTTATTTTAAACATTTGCTAGGACCCATTTCTCAATACTCGTCCTGTTTTCAAAACTTCACTCAGTGATCAGATCCATCTATGTGGCTAAACTTTGGATCACTGCTTTGGCACAAAATGCGTTCAAAGATGACATATTTCAATTCACATTCATTATTTTCTCTATAAATGCAAATTTGAACATTTTTATATTCTCTTTTAAAAACTTGTGTTCAAAACTTAAAAATCATAACAGAAATCTGCTACATTTGGAGGGATTCTGAATCTAAAATACTATCAAAACAATTAGATGTGGCTGGTGTTAGTTTTTCCATCTCACTGACATCCATTCAAAACACTTAGGAATATTTTATACTGTCATGGACCATGTAACATTAACTGCACTGAATTATAGTGCCAATCTTGTTTTGAAAAGAACATTTTACAAAAGAAAACACTGTGTAATGATCATGTTGTTAGTGTGTTTTATGATCAACAAAATGTGTTGTTTGGGTGAATCCTTTGAATCCTCAGAATCCTTTTTGGTAGTTTTAGTGCATTTTGAACATGAAATGAACTGCAGTGCCAGGCTTTGTTAGGAGAACTGTGGTAAGAGATTTGAAAAGTGACCTAATTATTGAGAAATGTGTCCTAGTGATAAAAAAAATAATACAAATATAATAATAATAATAATAATAATAATAATAATAATAATAATAATAATAATAATAATAATAATAATATTTTTCTAGTGTACATTGGTTTTCTCCCCCTAGGTAAATCCCAGCATCTTCCCTATAGTTTTGATGAGAAGTTTCACTGATTCTTTGACATGCTGGTGACAGTATTGGTAGTCTGTGAGCTCTTTTTGGCCTGTACCTCACCTGTAACTCTGGCTTTGAGTCCTGTATTGAAATGTAAATGACCTGAGAGGTTGTGTAAGCTAACTAATTTACACTAGAGTAGTACACAGAGGATAAGAATGAGTAAAGTTTAGCATCCAAACCTTTATTTGGAGATTTTGCAAAAATATGTCATTCCATTGTGTCTGCTATTTCTGGGTTTTTGTTTTGACTCTGTTTGACCGTCTACATTTAATCACTCACCAGACACTTTTATCTAAAGCGACTTACAAGGCAACTTTCCACCTCTCACCTCTCTTTTATAAAAGACAACGATAGCGTTCAAAATCTCTACAGTGTGTTTTTGACGGCAAGAAATGTTTTGCAGTTCCCAATGTGGCCAGGCACTGATGAAATGAACTGTTCCCAAAAGTTATACCAGAGGTTTTGATTTCCTAGCCAGTATGAAATGCCATTATATTCAATAAGGCTTTCATTAAACTCCACCCAAGTCACTCAAAAGACTTGTTTTGCTCAGTCACGTCTTAACCTGGGTTTATTCAAACCAGCCAATCAGGAATCTGTATCCAGGAGGCTTGTCCAGGTGCGAATCACTCATGAAACCCCCACCCTGTTGTCCCAGGTCAAACATCCAATCAGGAATCTGTATCCAGGAGGCTTCATGAGTGACTTGCACCCGGACAAAAGCCCCCTGGAGACAGATTGGCTGCTCTGACCTCAGCAACAAGACGGGGGGATTAATGGGAGATTCACACCTGGACTATAGGCTCCGGGATACAGCAGATTCCTGATTGGCTGGTTTGAATAAACTCAGGTTAAGTCATTCCTGATTAGTTGGTTTGGATAAACTCAGGATAAGCCTGTCTGCTGTGGACTTTCAGCAACCACTTGTTTTACACATTCTGAATGTGAAAAGCTGCTTTTGGAGACCATCGATTGTTTGTGATTGCAAAAACTGCAAGTTATTTTTCAGTATCATCTGGAGATTATCCTTTTGTTTGTAAACGGTCACATTTTGTCGCATTTGAAATGGCTTCTGAGGGGTAAGTACTTTCTGTCTCACTATCTGTTTGCTTTATATCTCAAGAAACTCCTCACCACACAAACAGCCACTCGTAACCTCCGCTCTGTTTCGCTGTATCGCCTCAAAACTCCCACAGCCAATCTCCGTACTATGGGGGATCGGGCCTTCTGCTCTGCAGCCCCCAGTCTGTGGAATGCTCTTCCTGACCACCTACGGACTCCACAGACTATAGATACTTTTAAGCGTGGTCTTAAAACCCACCTTTTTAGCAGAGCTTTTAATTGACTTGCTACTTGTTTAATTTATTTTATTTTATTTTTCAGTTTTATTTATTTATTGTTGTTGATTGTTTTTTTTTTTTTTATTCTGTAGCACTTTGAGATTTTGTTTAATATAAAGTGCATTATAAATAAAATTTATTATTATTATTATTATTATTATATATGCTGCAAAGAATGCAGCGTGTATTAAGACAATCAAAACCTCTGCTATAACTTTTGGGAACAGTTCATTTTGCTCTGTAACTGTGCTGTGTCCAGTCCAGATATCTAAAATTCTTCAATCAAGAAAAATTTACAAGGAGAGTATTAAGTATTGTGTCATTTTAGGAAGAGGTCAATCAAAAGTCGATGCCCTGTGTGTAATCACATTGAAAAAAAAAAAAAAAAAAAAAACTTCTAATGTAATGCTAAAGTATTTTTTTTTCTTGTTTCCAGTCCAAATATCTAATCATTCTTAAATCAAGATGCATTCACTAGATAAGTAAAGTGACTTTTTTTTCTTCTTGTTTTCTTGAAAAGAAAATCAAAGTGAGTTATTTGCTTAAAACAAGAACAATTATCTGCCAATGGGGTGAGAAAAAAAAATCTTGTTTCTTGTTTCTGTCCCAAACAGTAGCAGTGTTAGCAGTGTTGAAAGACATTTTTTTAGGTCTATGTGATATGAATGTAAAGTTCAAAACAACAGCATTTATCTGAAATAGATAAAATATTGGTATTAATACATATATGTATACATATATTTATGTGTATGCAGTATAGTCATGTCAACTTTATTTATATAGTGCTTTTTACAATGGCGATTGTTTCAAAGCAGCTTCACAGTGTTAACAGGAAAATCGCCTGTACAGCCGCTCTAGAGAAAACGGTGACGTCATCAGCTCGTTTCAATTGCCATATAGCGACACTGTGGGCAGATCAGTAATTTAGTTGATATAGTTCATTTAGTTTAGGGATTCAATTTATTTGTACATTTAGTTAAAAATGTAGTGTCCCAACTGAGAAAGCCAAGCCAAAGGCGACATCTGCAAGGAACCAAAAGTATAAATGTATGTTTCATTATATTATCATTTTTATTTGCAGTATAAATTCAAATATTTGTGAAAGAAAAAAATAATAATATTTCACAATAATAATGTGTTGGCTGTGCTTTGGATCAAAAATGTATTCACACAGATTCCACAGCAGAATGTACTTCCTCTGCCCTCACTGCAAGAAGGCACCGCGCACTTTGCCTGGCCATCTCAGGACGGCTTGCATGCGTGACCGCACCAAGGCAGAGATTCAGGCTACTATTATTGAAGCCAAGAAGGAGCTGTCTGAATTATCCCACAAGAGACGCTTCTGGGAATACCAGCAGATTCGGAATATTTTGGGAGCTGCTGATCCTCTTGCCAGGTGTGTAGCCAACATTTATGCTTTCTCTTTTCCTGTCAAAGTACAATACTCAATGTTTCTTCTTCTTCAAATGTGTGTGTGTGTGTGTGTGTGTGTGTGTGTGTGTGTGTGTGTGTGTGTGTGTGTGTGTGTGTGTGTGTGTGTGTGTGTGTGTGTGTATTCACTTTATTTTATTTTATTAGGTTTTTAGAGGAGATGCAAAAGAAGGGATTGGTGATAAGGAACGAACCTCCGGTCCTCCCTGCCCTCACACTGCCTGCGTCCTCTTTACTGGCAACTGTTCCTCAAAGCGGCGGAGAAAAAGTTGCCAATGAGACCACATCCGAGGAAAGCTCTGGCGAGTACTATCAGAGGTAAAGTTTCACATCATCATTCACGTATCCTGGGACTGAACATGTTTCACTTCATCATATGTACATTCATTTGACCACCTGATTTATTTCATTTCAGCAACGATGGACCACGGTGGAGAGATGAAGTCAGAGTGGAGATGACCAAAAAGAGCCTGTACAAAAAGCATTCCATTGATCACCCCCTTCTTCGGGGGTTTAACCACTATTTGCAAGTAGACCTGGGCAACAGGAAGAGCAATCAAGAGGCGAGTGAAAAGAAAAGACACATTTTAAACGTCACTTGCACAGTGAAACGGGAAAAAAAACATACATGCGAATAATAAAATGAAGAACTGAAAGAAATGTAAAAAATATGTACCTTAAAATGCAATGTAAGTCGCTTTGGATAAAAGCGTCTGCCAAGTGCATAAATGTAAACTGATATTAATAAATGTAAAATGTAATAAAGTGTTTCTGGTTTCTTATCCATAAACTGTGTGTTATGGTCACAGGTTAACTTGTTTTATGTTCGGTCCTTCATATTTTTGTGTAATTACAGGTTGACATACACAGCAAAAACTCCAGTGTTAAATTAACTCTCCTCAGAGTTTATTTGGCTCCACACTCAAGAGTGTTAAAAGGGTAACACTTTAGATTACGGCCCGGAAAGTACTGCATAATTAAAGTGAATTTACAGCATAATTTTCGGTAATTATAGTGTAACTATAAAGTAAGTATATGGGAACAATATGTAATATTGGGGGAATAAAGGGGTAACTATCAGGAAAATTTACAAATGATTTATGCTGTAAGTATTTTTTAATTAAGGGGTAATTATACTGTAAGTATTTTTAATTAAGGGGTAATTATACTGTAAGTATTTTTAATTAAGGGGTAATTATACTGTAAGTATTTTTTAATTAAGGGGTAATTATACTGTAAGTATTTTTTAATTAAGGGGTAATTATACTATAAGTATTTTTTAATTAAGGGGTAATTATACTGTAAGTATTTTATAATTAAGGGGTAATAATACTGTAAGTATTTTTTAATTAAGGGGTAAATATCCGTGTAATTACGGGGTACGCATGAATGTGCGGGCTGTAAATTAAAGTGGCTCTTGTTCTCCTCTTGTTTCGTGTAGTTATGGGGTAAGTACAATAAAAACACAAATACAATCTGATATCACTCAGAAACCTTTATTTAAAAAATGAAAAATAAATTTAGAGCACATTCATTTCTCTTGCTTGGCTTCATCCTCCTCTTGTTCCTCTTCTTTTTCTTCCTTGCCACAGATGAATCTTAAAGGGGTACTTCAGCGCTGGGAAGATGAATCTGTATTTAAACTGGGTCATCAATGCAGTAGAAATGTGAAATTATTTTTGAATTTGGTGTCTTCTAGACTGAGAAAAGACAGAAAATGTATTTTTGTCCCATGGGGATGAAAGACTACAATTCCCAGAATGCTTCACTGCCCTGTGAGGCCATTCCCAACACCACCAACTTCATTACTGTGACTGAGTTAGAGAAGACACTACAATTAAAAACTGAACGTGTCTTTTCAATATAATGAGTGAGTCACCGCGTGAGTGTCACAGCCCTGAGCACTAACTGTACATGTGATGAGAGCTGAGGTAATCGCGACTACATTTGCGGCATACATTCACACAGGAGTTCAGTCTGGCACGCGTTTCAGTTCATGCCTTTGCAAGCTTAACCTGATAACCGTCACGAGGACGAGGACGTGCTGAAACTCTCTATGCTTAAATTAGCTCAAAATTACTATCAGATGTAAGTAATTACCTTGACAAACTATACATCATTAAAAAGATCTAAGACTAAAGTTTAATTTTGTTACCTCTGTTTTATTCTCAAAGTCTTATAATGACCGTAATGTGTTAATATGTGCCAGGAGTTATGAATATGATCTTGGGCGTCGCTACCTTTTGATTGTAATATGCGCGTCATTTGCTCCCATTCATAAAAAACTCCTCCTTGGTCGTCATGAAGACACTCGACAAAACAACTTCCCTCAGGGCTTTTACTTCAAATGTGTGCAGATGTGGAGAAATATTGATAGATTCTCACATGTTTGAGTCAAATTTCTATACAGAGAAGTATTATTTATTCAATCTTTATCCAAAATCCGCGGATGTGTGATTATGAGCGCAGTAGACTGTGTTATGCTGTGTTTTCAATTCATTCTGGCAGCCGGAGGGCGCTGGAAAGCTGTACTACTGAAAATTCACCCCTTATGGAACACATGAAGAACAGACACACCATGTGACATTCAGGAAGTATCTGACATTTCCAAAACAGCTTCCTGAGATCGTTATATCGCTATTTTATGCAGATAGACACGTTTTAAGACAATAAACACACAATCGCGGCAATATATGGTTGGTCTGTGTTCTTTATGCCATGTTGGGTGGTTTCATAATAGATGATATTTATAATGCAATGCTATTCCACATAGCTTTTAGCATTGTATATTTTCTGTCAGATTTTTTGACCCGAAGCTACATGAGATCACATATTGTTATATAAAACACTCGACTTATAAATTATAAAGTGATATGAAGCAAGTTTTGAATAAAACATGATTTTAATCGTATAAATTGTTGTTTTGCTGGTGTGCTAAGCTAACATGCTAGCTTGCCCTAGATGCACCTGCCACTGAGTAAATACTTTATTTTTATGAACATTTTCTAAATGTAAAACTACTGAAATGCTTATTTGGACGAAATGCATTCAATAGAGTCTCAGTGAGGGTAAAGTGAGAGGTTTGATTTAGAAATGAGATTTGAATAGAACAGTTTGAATAGAGAATCATTAGTAATTATAATGCAGACAAAAGAATAATAATTAGAGCCATAACCAGTCCGCAGAAGTGTGAATGCCGGGGAGACAAACTGAATGGGGCAGTTTGCACCTCTAAACAATAGAGGCAAAATAGAGAATGAAAGCTGAGAAGATGTGGCAATAAACATCAGTTGATATTTCAGAGATATCTCAAAATAAAATCACATGAAACGATCTTGTAAAACGTTTAATAAAATTCAGAGTTTTAGACGGATCATCTTCAGATCTGAAATATAACATGGTCAGACTTGTGGCTTTAGCTGTAGTGCATTTCTAGATTTCTCCAAGGCCCACTTCAATTTTATTTTCATAAAGATATTTCATACAAATAAATTTCTAATAACTTTACAAAACTTTGAAGCTTATCATAGCTTTTTTTATTATAAAAAATATTATCATTTTGACTTTACAGTAAACTGCCAGGTGTCTGCTTTCAAATGAGACCATAATTATGCTTTTAGTGCAAAGGATTCACAAACTGTATTTGTTTTAGTCTGAGTATACATTTCTTAGGATTTTTTCAAAATTTAGAAATCAGCTTAACAGGTTAACTTTCATAGAAATGAATTTGAGAAGTTAAAAGACTTACATTGCTCACCATAGCTCCGTTTAAATGATCCTGTCTGCAAGCTGAGCTCTCCCTGCCAGCTGAGTGTAATCTCCCATCCCCCAATGCCGGATTCAAAACATGCGGAAATAGCTCCCTCTGCTGGCTGTAGTCTTTAGCCTCTGGGCAAACATTCCTCCTATGATGCAAAAATCGTAATTTTGCATCATAGGAGGAATTTTTCCAGAAATAAAATGCATAAATCTCTTGTCTCAGGGAGATATGAGGGGGGAAAGCACAATAATTTGAATATTCTCCAGGGTTTCTACTGATACAAAGCCATATGCTAATCGCTGAAGTAACCCTTTAAGAAGGATCCCACATGTCTAGCTAGTATTCTGTAACTGTTACACTGAAAATACAGTGCTCGCAGAAATATCCTCACCGTTTACTCGTCTTTTACCCTCATGCAATCCGAGATGTAACAGCCAACGACTTTATTTCCTCAGATGAACATAGATAAATAAATAATCTATGCTAATTAAAACTCATTTGGGTTTCTAAGAGTTAAGGCATCAAACAGCACATACAGCAATAACTACAGTAATCCATACGATCCCAATGGATAAGTGTTTGTAAGAAAAATAACAATATATCGCATCCGAACAGCAGTTATCTGCGTGTGCATGCGAGGGTTGATTTCACGCTTGACGTAACTTGAAGGGTCAAGCGTGACGTGCGCGCGCCGAAAAACTCTGGTCATGTGGATGTCTGATGCTGTCGTTTTTTTATGCTCACAACAGTATACAAACAATAACATAATATATAACATAATAATATAATAGCAATTAGAAACAACCAAGAATAAAATACAAGATATGTTCGTTCTCGCGTGTGTTTCAGATGAAACGTGCACGAGAACGTCATGAAAGCTTGAAGCGTATCATGCACACGCTGGTAACAGGCAAGCTTTCATGACGTTCTCATGCACGTTTCATCTGAAACACACGTGAGAACGGACATCTCTTGTATTTTATTCTTGTTTGTTTCTAATTGCTATCATCATTTAGATAACAATAACAATAATTATGTTATTGTTTGTATACTGTTGAACTTGTGAGCATTAAAAAACCCCCAACATCATCAGACATCCACATGACCAGTTTTATGGCGCACGCACGTCATGCTTGACCCTTCAAGTTACGTCAAGCGTAAAATCAACCCTCGCATCCACACGCAGATAACTGCTGGTCGGATGCGATTTATTGTTATTTTTCTTACAAACACTCATCGTTTAACTTCAGAAGACATTGATTCATCCATTGGGATCGTATGGATTACTCTAGTTATTGCTGTATTTGCTGTTTGATGCCTTAACTCTTAGAAACCCAAATGAGTTTTAATTAGCAGAGATTATTTATTTATCTGTGTTCATCTGAGGAAATAAAGTCGTATACATCTCGGATTACATGAGGGTAAAAGACGAGTAAACGGTGAGGATATCTCTGCACGCACTGTATTTTCAGTGTAACAGTTACAGAATACTAGCTAGACGTTGGATCCTTCTTAAGATTCATCTGAGGCAAGGAAGAAAAAGAAGAGGAACAAGAGGAGGATGAAGCCAAGCAAGAGAAATGAATGTGCTCTAAATCTGTTTTTTTTTATTTATTATTTTTTAAGTTTTTATTTTTCATTTTTTAAATAAAGGTTTCTGAGGGATTTCAGATTTAGTATGTGTTTTTATTGTACTTACCCTGTAATTACATGAAACAAGAGGAGAACAAGAGCCACTTTAATTTACAGCCCGCACATCCATACTTACCCCATAACTACAGGAAACAAGAGGAGAACAAGAGCCACTTTAATTTACAGCCCGCACATTCATACTTACCCTGTAATTACATGAAACAAGAGGAGAACAAGAGCCACTTTAATTTACAGCCCGCACATCCATACTCACCCCATAACTACACGAAACAAGAGGAGAACAAGAGCCACTTTAATTTACAGCCCGCACATCCATACTTACCCCATAACTACACGGATAAGTACCCCTTAATTAAAAAATACTTACAGTATAATTACCCCTTAATTAAAAAATACTTACAGTATAATTACCCATTAATTAAAAAATACTTACAGTATAATTACCCCTTAATTAAAGAATACTTACAGTATAATTACCCCTTAATTAAAGAATACAGTATAATTACCCCTTAATTAAAAAAATGCTTACAGTATAATTACCCCTTAATTAAAGAATACTTACAGTATAAATACCCCTTAATTAAAGAATACAGTATTATTACCCCTTAATTAAAAAAACTTACAGTATAATTACCCCTTAATTAAAAATACTTACAGTATAATTACCCATTAATTAAAAATACTTACAGTATAATTACCCCTTAATTAAACAATACTTACAGTATAAATAATTTATAAATTTTCCTGATAGTTACCCCTTTATTCCCCCAATATTACATATTGTACCCATATACTTACTTTATAGTTACACTATAATTACAGAAAGTTATGCTGTAAATTCACTTTAATTATACAGTACTTTCCGGGCCGTAATCTAAAGCGTTACCGTTAAAAGTAACTCTGAAGAAGTGTTAAAGGTAATGAGATAATTAAGAGATTAATTAAGTGATGATTGACCGTTAGTGATGACACCTGATCATAACAAGCAGAACCACTGAAGGAAAGAGTCACCATTTTTAAGTCACCATTATGGTGATCAGTGTTTGCTTTAGTTGGGCTCTTGACTTTATAATATTAGTCTTCGTCTGGCTGCTTCAAAGCAGCTATACAAGTGCAGAGAAAATGTGACCAAGTGTTGATGGTTATGTTTTGACATAATCCTCATGAGCTGAATCACTGATATCATTTAGAGCCTAATCTTTGAGTTAGGTTTCCATTATTGATTATAGCAGCTCTGTGATTCTACAGCATACAATCTGGTGTTTACAATAATCAGAAGGATTTTTAAAAATTATTCTGTTCTAAAAAAAAAAAAAGTCTTGAACCTCACTTGTCATTCAGCCACACAGAGACATCAATAATTAGTGTATGAATCTCAATAATGGTGGCCATCAAAAAGCTTTTGCAGTGCATTCTGGGTGCACCGATCAAAACTCGCCCATGGCTCCCAGCATGCATAAATTATAAGATGAACTGATTTATTGATTTCTTTCTATTCTCATCATTTTCTTTTTGCTGTTTTATGTGACTTTTTAGTAGCTTGTTTTGTGATGTTCAGAGTTGATCTGTGTATCTGATAGGCTGTTTGTCACCATTGTTGAGATTCATACACTGATTCTTGATGTCTGTAAGTGTCTAATGCAACAAAGTAGTTTGAAATCATTTTTGTGAAGAATCTCATCCTATTAACTTCGCAGAGCTGTTGTAATTAATAATGTAAAATCATCACATGCCCCATATAGCTAGAAATTTGTCCAGAATGATATTAGTTGATCCATTTACTGAATGATGATTATGTTAATCAAAACATCACCAACTCCTGAACAGATTTTCTCTGTGCTTTCTTTGCCAAAATGTGTGGTCCAAACACACAGTTAAAGCAGCCAAAAAAATAGCTAATGTTCAAAAGCCAAGGCTCAAGAGCCCAACTAAAGCAAACACTAATCTCCATAATGGTGACTTAAAAATTGTGACTCTTTCCTTCAGTGATTCTGCTTGTTATCATCAGGTGTCATCACTAATGGTCAATCATCACTTAAGTAATCTCTTAATTATCTAATTACCTTTAACACTTCTTCAGAGTTACTTTTAACACTCTTGAGTGTGGAGCCAAATAAACTTTGAGGAGAGTTAATGTAACACTGGAGTATTTGCTATGTAGTCTCCCCTGAAACTGCAGAGAAGTATTACAGAAGGAAAACTCTGACAGATGCGTTCCCGGCCCTGCGCGTGATCGAAAAGATTGTTGGAAAAACACAGTATGCAATCTGAAATCTAATGACCGAGATGGTTATTATTCATGATGATACATGATGGCAGTCACTGATTACTGCTTTCTTCATTATTTCTTCATTGATCTTATAGACATGTGTCAGGTGGGGCTTGCAGCCGAGAGCAGAGGATGGATAAACACACAGCATTTGATTTGCTGGTTCATTCTTGCCCAGTGACTCTTGACGGGCCTCCTCCGAAAAGGGCACGCTGACAGGAACTCTGCGCTGAAAACGAGAGGCATTGCTACGACCGCTGGCGTAGCGAGCAGCTCAAGTTGCGTCAGCAGCGTGTCCTTGGTGAGGATCCATTTTCCTGTTTTGCTACAAACATGTTCCGTGTGCAATGTCATAAATTGGAAAAATCGCACAGAACACGTGACCACAATGACTAAAACTTCTCCTGATTTGTTTTTATAGAACATTTCAGTCGGCATCAGCCATCGGAGTCACGAATGGAGGCCTGGGTGGGGAAGCAAGGGTGGACGTCTAATGTCCCACGGGCTTCCCTAATGCTGAGTCAGTGGGAGCCCTATGGGAGCATCAACTCTGCCCATTTGTGAGTAAAATGGTTGACAGACAGCACTGGAAAGGACGGATTGTTCAGGAGGTCCCAGGGAAAGGGCGTGGCGTCTTCACCAAAAGGGCCTTTAAAAAGGGGGAGGTCGCCTGTAGGCAGATCAGTCGAAAAGAGGGCATGAAGATCCATGCCTCGACCGCTGACATGAGACCTGGCTACATGTACTTCTTCAGGAACAAAGCGAGCAAGGGCATGTGCATTGATGCTCGTGAAGAAAGTTGCCAGTGTCACCCCCTCGCCATAACCTACGGGGCACCTGAAAAGACACTCTTCTAAGAGTGCCAACATCTGCCCGAGGCTGTTTGTCCACAATGACAGAGATGTAATTCTCTTAATTTCATCCAGGGACATTCCAGCTTAACGAGGAGCTCCTCTTTGATTACACGAAAATCTTTTGTGATGTGTTAAGACTGCACAACGGGTGCTTACTGGACACTTAACATCCTCACTGCTTTCCCAAGTGACCTTGGTGGACTTCACTGAACTGTCGCACTACGCATTAGCTGTGTGAGCGGGCTGAACATGCAACTCAGCTGTGTGTGCACACTGGACACATATTGCTCTGCGAGGACAACTGTTTTGAATTTTCCCTTGAATGTGTAGGCTATTGGTATTTTAAGTTGTTTACAGATCGTGTTGCAATGTACCTTAAGGATTAAAATTACAGAGACAATTACTTGACTCATTTTTGCTTCCACTCAACAGCAAATATGACCAGAATATATTACCATTTTAACTCTTTAGCATGCATGTAGAGAAAAACTAGGATAACTTAAGCATCACATTTATGAAAAGATGAATTATTCATCAATAATTACTTATGACTATTTATCAATACTACTATTACACAGGTTAGAACATCATCTATATACAATATTGATCATACATGTCACTTAAGACCAGCGCATACGCATTATAAGTTAACCTAGAGATCAGTATGACGTCGCCTTAGCGATCCCCCATTCAGTACGTGTTGGATCTGATCCAGCTACGTCATCGTGCTACAGGTTGCAGCGAGGGGTGTCTCAACTACTAGTCCAAAACAATAGCTTCTTTGGGGGGGTTCCTCTGGAAAAAAATGGCATTTGGGGGGTAAAATGTGAGTTGTTTGGCAAGGTTGCCTGCTAAAATTCGCATTCATGGGTCTATAAATCACATAATAGTCGCTTCAACATGCGGACACAGAAACCAACCCGTGGGAAAAAATGCAAACTTGGCAACACAGTGCAGTTGGGTTCTGTTGACATTTGACAACTAACGTAATGTGTTGCTTCGTTGCTCTGATTGGTTGTAGGTCTATCCAATTGATGTCTTTCCTGGTTCGCTTGAAACACGCCCACTCATATTCTGACGAGAATTGAGTATGACCACGTCAGGCTAGTCTTGCTCTAGAACTGATAATGACAGAGGTATTATATAAAACCATGGACATGGATTGGTTTACATGTTTATTAGACCAGGCGATGAGAGGAAGTGTGTAAAGGCCGCAGCGGAGGGAGGCAACATCTTTTTGGACATGCAAAGATGGGGAAGGTGAGCTTATTTGTAACTCACCATCACTAGGAGAGTCAGTGAGATTTCAGCTTGTTTATATATTTGTTTTCACTGAATAACTCTCCTCTTGCCAGAGCTACGATCAAGAGAGCGATCAGGATTCATCAGCTGCTTTTCGGACTGGGCTCTCTGAGGAGCTGCTGGCCAGCGGTGGCTGCAGGATCAGCGTGTTCAGGCTGCAGGTCATGCTCGGGTGCCAGAAGAAGATAAAGTGAACCTGTTCACAAGGTGAGGCTTATGGTCTGGCATCAGTGTCAAGGGTTCACTAGTATAGCACAGTCAATGTGATTTTTACATTTGATTTTTATGCAGTGAAACCTTTTGGCGTATATGAAGCACGCAAGTTTTATTTCAAATGTTACTTATTTCACATTGTTATTTATAAGTATTGATTAATGTGTTTGTTTTACAGACATTGTGCCCCGTTTGAACTGGAGAGGTCAGACTGGCAAGACCGTTTCGCATTGAGTGGAGCCGGCGTTGGCTCAACGGGACGATTTCGGCCTTCTTGGCAGAGAGAAGAAAGGGCTGTATTCTTGTTTTCATGTTTTGAAAGCTGTACATGGTTAATGGATGGATATAAAAAGGACTAATATAAAAATGTACTGTAAATAATGAATTTACTTTTTAAGATTAGTGCTGGCAATTTAGAATGTAATTCCATCTCTCAATTATCCTCAGCGAGACCGTTATTGTGTATAAAGTTCTATTAGTTGTGTGTGTGTGTGTGTGTGTGTGTGTGTGTGTGTGTGTGTGTGTGTGTGTGTGTGTGTGTGTGTGTGTGTGTACATGTTTTTCTAGCCTGGTGAGGACTTCAAACTGAATGCACACAGACTCAGGGGGACTCGTGTCACCGTGGGGACCTAAATTGAGGTCCCCATGGGTACAAAAGCTTATAAATCATACATAATGAGTTCTATTGAAAATGTAAAAATGTAGAATGTTTCCTGTGGTGGGTAGGTTTAGGGGCAGGGGCAGTGTAGGGGGATAGAATATATGGTTTGTATGGTATAAAAACCATTACGTCTATGGCAAGTCCCCACAAAGATAGCGCACCAGACGTGTGTGTGTGTGTGTGTGTGTGTGTGTAAAAGTGTAAAAAAAGGATTTGTTATTAAACCTACAACAAAAGCTGAAATATTGTATATAATGTAAAATAACTGTTAAATGATATTATATTATTGTCATTTTCTTATGGCTCTTTATCAATTCATGACTGTATTGTCATTGTCTCACAAATCTATAATAATTCACAACCATACAGTCACTTTCTTATAGATCTTTTTTCATTAATGCTCATCCACACTGAAATATTCAATTATATATATATATATATATATATATATATATATATATATATATATATATATATATATATATATATATATGGTAACACTTTACTTGAAGGGGTGTGCATAAGACTGACATGACACCTTCATAATCATGACATGACACGTGTCATGAATATGAAGGAGTTTTTATGCATGTTTATGACAACTGTCATTAAGTGTCATTCGCTTAATTATGTCATTTTTAATGCAATGATGACATTTCGGAGTTGTCTTTGTTATGACAACTTGACATAAACCAATACATCATAACCTGTCAGTGTCTTTGTCATGACAACTTGACATTACCAAGACAACATAACCTGTTAAAAACACAAGGCATGAATTTATACACAGGTGACCAGCACCAATTAACGCAAAAAGGGGAAAACACGTACACAAATAATGGCCATTACACAAAATAAACATATATATATCAACATCATATACACACATAAACAAACACAGAAAAATAACACTTTGTCAAATGACTTCACTTTATAAATTATCTTCCGATGTATAAAAATAAGAGGAATAGTCTTTAGAGCCCCACCCCGGGCTGAACAAGGAATGGTTGCGACTAGATCCTAGGCCGGAACATTATATATAGGGCCAACGTTTCCGCCCGAACCCCTTTTGACGGTGCACCAGCACACGGGACTCCGCCATAACAAACGGACAAACAAAGAAATGGTAAGAAAAAACTCAAACTATTCGTTAAAGAGTGAGCGAAAGTTTAAATAAAGTATATTAAACCCAAAATAACGTTGTTGTGAATTGTTTTTACTTACTGCAAACTAAATTGACATTAAACACCTAAACAAACTAACCTGACTGAGGCTCTGCCAACATCTGTTACAGCGTACACATAACCAGTGGTGCCACCATAGACATCATCATATAGGTGTATATGTCTATGCCACGCTATCATTTTGAGTTATATTAATAGTTTTTAATGACTCTGTACGATTTCCTCTATGATGCCATATTTCAGGTCAAGCTAAATATTCATGACACGGTTATAAAATAATTTGACACAGTATTGACACTTAATGACATGTTAATGACAAATTCAACTTGTACCACTGTAGTTTAGGTCAAGAAAAATATTCATGACAATGTTATGATGACAGAGTATTGACACTTAATGACATGTAGATGACAAATTAAATTTATAAAAAAATCATGACATTATAATAGCCTAATGACAGCCAACGTCAAAACCAACCACATGACAGTTTAATAATAATAATAATAATAATAATAATAATAATAATAATAATAATAATAATAACAATAATAATAATAATAATAATAATAATAATAATAATAATAATAATAGTAATAGATTTGATTTATAATGCACTTTTCATTCCGAAGAATCTCAAAGTGCAACAAAGGGAAAAAATAACAATACATGTATAACAAGTAAAAATGACATCTCAACATCATGCCGGACGCTGATGACGCTAGCCTGGTGCAAACTTCAGCCACCATGCAGCTCAAGCCCGAGGGAGACCACCAGTGAGCAGCCGACACCCAGAAGAGAGAGCAGCCGCAGCGAGCAACATCAAATGTCCTTCAAACCAAAACCAACCACAAATTCAAACAAAAACAGAAGAAGCGGTGAAAAAACGGCAAACAACGTCCTCTCAGTGGCTGCCAACAATCAGCAACAGTCCCAATAGTAGCTCTGTTAGACTAGTCACAAACATAAGAAAATAAAATAAAATCTAAATTTAATAGTAAAGTAAACATGATTTGTGGGTGGAGAAGCGGCGAACAGACAACGCCAGCGTCCTCTCCCCCACGTTGCCTAGCAACTAATGTAATGTAAACCCAAAAAGCTAAGTAGTTTCTTAAATTTGATAATCTGTTATGTCATGTTTATGACAGGTTATGTTGTCTTGGTAATGTCAAGTTGTCATGACAAAGACACTGACAGGTTATGATGTATTGGTTTATGTCAAGTTTTCATAACAAAGACAACTCCGAAATGTCATCTTTGCATTAAAAATGACATAATTAAGCGAATGACACTTAATGACAGTTGTTATAAACATGCATAAAAACTCGAATAAACGAATAAAAATGTGTCATGTCATGATTATGAAGGTGTCATGTCAGTCTTATGCACACCCCTTCAAGTAAAGTGTTACCATATATATATATATATATATATATATATATATATATATATATATATACACACACACACACAAAGCAGATAAACAAATTGTGCTAATTAAAAAGATACCATGCATATGAGATACTATCTGGAGCAACTATGTGACTTAAAATACAGTCTAAAAAACACATGTATCATATACTTTCTACAACACATAATCCTAAAATGCACAAAGGTTATCAAAGTAACCTGGAGCTATTGGGTGTCACTGACATTACCCCATTACTCCATGAATCAACATAGCATTGAAGCTGATTTGACTAACTATGGCAATGCTGTGCAAACCCAACTAAAATAGACGCCTATTACGATTATGGTAACACATTTTTTTTTATTTTAGTTTTTTTTAAAGTAAGATGTTACACATTTCATAGAATATACAAGAATATTACATAACACAATATGAATCAGTTTTTTTTATTTATTAAAATGACACCAAACTATGGAAAACCTGGAAAAGAAGTGCATTATGGGTAAATTCATATTCACCTACCATTGTTGAAACAGACACGGCAAATAACTACTACCAGAGGGAGTTTCACAGGGGTCAGTGCAAGGTTAAATGCAACTAATTGTATTTCACCAAAGCTTGACTTGCAGCAATTTATAATCGTAGTTGTTTTCTAGTGGCTCTTTATTGATTGATGATTATACTGCTTTATTTTTATAGATAATGCTTAAAGGGGGGGTGAAATGCTGTTTCATGCATACTGATCTTTTTACACTGTTAAAGACTTGGAATCCCATACTAAACATGGACAAAGTTTCAAAAGTTAAGGTGGACGTTTGATGGGAGTATTTCTTTGTCAAAAATACTACTTCCGGTTAGTCATAAGTTTCGGCAAGTTTTTTGCGATCATACGTTCACTTGACGTTAATAAGTCGGAATTTCCTTGTATGGGCCGTACGGGCAATTCTACCGGAAGAGCGTGAGAGAGAGAGGGAGAGAGCGAAAGCAACAGGCGATGCCCATCAAAGCGGGGCTCGTAGGCAGCGCTGCACAGGTGATGTAACTTCAAGAAATTAACAATGTCACCAAAAAAGTGCGTTTTTGGTTACCAGACCAAGACAATCCTGTACAGATTGCCAAAAAACCCCGCGCTAAGGCAACAGTGGATGTAATTTGCTTTTCCGGATCAGCAACTGAGTTCCGCAAAGGTTTATGTCTATTCACTGCATTTCGGTCCAAACTGTTTCATAAACAAGGCCCAGTTCGACGCGGGATTTTCCAATCGCCTAATGCTGAATGATGGAGCAGTCCCAACGATAAAGGTCCCAACGTTAGAACCGCAGGCGGTGAGTAAGACTGCTTCAAATGTCTGTGTTTTTGCCTATGCTCATCAAGTAGCCCAAACATGATCACGTACACAGTAAAATCCCAAGTGTTAAATCAACACTGCTCAGAGTGTATTTGGTCCCACTCCACAGAGTTAAAATAACACTGAAGTGGTGTTAAAGTTAATGAGATAATTAAGAGATTAATTAAGTAATGATTGAACCATTAGTGATGAACACCTGATGATAACGAGCAGAATCACTGAAGGACAGAGAAACACAAGATCTACAACTGACTTCAGCCACAGCCTTAGATGAAATCAACTGAAGATAAAAGAAGACATTATATCTCCGAAGATCTCAGCAGAGTAGGATTAAACAACTCCACAATTACTTTTGTCATACTGTACTTCTACATATGTTTTTATTGAGGTTTAGATACTGATGTTTTATGGAAATTATTTGGTCACCATTATGGTGATTAGTGTTTCATTTAGTTGAGCAGTTTGACTTTAAACTAAATTTCAATCTTTGTAACAGTGTTTTGCCAAAACACTTTTTTTTGTAAAGAAATGTGATCTTGTGACATGCATAATACCGTTTGTTGTCAAGTTTTAAAGATCAAGCTCACCAATCTTATACAGAACAAAAGCAGTTATTTGTTTTTAAGTAAATTGATCATCAATGTGAAAATCTTGGCACAAATTAAACAGAATTTAGATTTCTTAATTTTTTTTTGGGGGGGGGGGGTATTTGGACACACAGACATCAAGAATCAGCATATGAATCTCAACAATGGTGACATGTTTTTATGCCACAATGCATTCTGGGAGCCGGCCAATTATAAAACTCATGGCTCCCAGCATGCATTGCAGCATGAACCATGTCACCATTGTTGAGAATCATATGCTGATTCTTGATGTTTTGCTAAAATAATTGCTTCTGTAACTTAAAAAAAAAAAATCTAAATTCAAACTCTGACCCGTGGCAAATATATATATACACTCACACATTTGGTCACTGATGAGATAAAATCATTCCATTTCGTTATGAAAACTATATGAAATGATTTGCTTCTGGATTCCATTGTAATTAAGTAAGTGTAGAAAACACTGTTACCAACACTGCTCTGGAAAAAGCCAAGTCAAACTGCCCAACTAAAGGAAACACTGATCAGCATAATGGTGACCAAACATTTTCCATAAAACATCAACACTAAACCTGTTAATTCTCAATAAGAGCTTATGTAGACGAACAGTATGACAGGAATAATTTAATCCTCTGCTGAGATCTTAAGAGATTGAATGTCTTCTTTTATCTTCAGTTGATTTCATCTAAGGCTATGGCTGAAGTCAGTTGTAGATCTTGTGTTTCTCTTTCCTTCAGTCATTATGCTCGTTATCATCAGGTGTTCATCACTAATGGTTCAATCACCCCTTAATTCATCTCTTAATTATCTCATTAACTTTAACACGGCTTCAGTGTTATTTTAACTCTCTGTGGAGTGGGACCAAATACACTCTGAGCAGTGTTGATTTAACACTGGGAATTTTGCTGTGTATAGTTAATTGATCAATGGAGCATGCGATGTGTAGTGCGTGTACATTTGTTTAGCTGGCCACTATATGTGTAACTTTATGTTTGTGTATTGTAAAAGCCCTCCAAACAACAATACACAAAGAGTGGGGAAATATGATATACTAAATAAGCGCGGCTCTTCATTCAAATGCGCTACTATTCCATGTCTTTCTATGTAAACACTAGCCTGCTGTGCAAAACCAGTCCGCTTACTACAATTGTCTACACAAACCACAAGTAAACACACACACACACACACACACACACACACACACACACACACACACACACACACACACACACACACACACACACACGTGCACAACTGCACTTCCCACATGTACACCTTCAAAGAAAAAAAATATGACGATATAATTCAAGTATAAATATGTAAATAACACAAGCCGCTAAGCATATTATATAGTTAGTGTATAACTTGTACCACATAGAGACGTCCTGCTCTAGTCGTTTTTTGCTGCTGCTCCTGTTCAACTGCAGCCTCTGGGTCTGATTCCGGATTGTAGATGTATGGCTGTATCTGATTAAAAGCCATTTTTTTATTTTGAATAAAGTTTTTTCCCGCTGTTAGGGATGACACAGCTTTACGACACACTCAACACAATAACAGCGGCGCGTACACGACATTATTTAGCTCCGCTCACACGATACGCCCCCACCCGCTCTGCTTTTTTCTGAAAGACTCTGAACAGCGCATCTTTCTTATATAATTATAAAAAAATAAAGACTTTTCGGAGATATGCAGGATGCAATGCTACTCTATAGGTACTCAAGATTGACATGACACTGACTGAAACTGAGTGTTTCACCCCCCCTTTAATGTGATGATGTGTAGTTACTAATTTGTGATCATACTTTTCTTTTTCTGAAAGGTCTCTATTAATTCATGATCATGTTGTCATTTTCTTCTAGATCTTTATTCATTTGTGATCATATTGCCATCTTCTTATTGTTTTATTAATTTGTGATCATACTGTCATTTTCTTATCGATCTTTATTAATTCATAATCCTCCTGTCAATTTCTTATAGATCTTTATTAATTTGTGATCATGCTGTAATTTTCTTACAGATCTGAATTAATTAATGCTCATACTATAATTTTCATTTACAGTTTCCAACCAGTCTAATTACTTAGTTGTAACTCCTTCAGAAAGTTAGAGAGCAAAAGGTCAAATAGGATTCATTTTATGCCTTCATGAAATTGTACTCCCAATTCTAACACCCCCCTGTAATTAAAATACAATTACACGCAACATTTACAAGAATTTTAAAAGAACTGTCACTCATTTCAAGCTTATCTTTGAGGCCTCAGAGTTTAAATGATCTCTAATGTGTCCAATGTGTTTCTATCAGTGGAAAAACAAACAGTGGCTCCTAAACTATGTATTTCCTCTGGGTGGCGTTCTGGTTCCAGAAATCTACAGGCAATGAAGAGAGTGGGAGGTTGTGGGTCAGGGTATATTCTTGCAAACCGTTTACCAATCACGGGTACCAATAGGCAAAGCAAACTGTTGTACACGCCGTTTACGAACAAATGCTGGATAGCTCGCAAAGTCAATCATTCGTTTCCCTTTCCCCAGCGCGATTTTTGACGAAAGGACTTGGATACTAGCCTGGATGCCAGCCGAACTTAGCCCCGTCCACAAAATATTTAGGTTGGGCAATTCGGTCTGGCCTTGCTCCATAGAGGAGTAATTATCCCGAACAGAAACTGTTCAGACCAATGAAATCATCAAGGGTGGGCTTTAGACGATGACGTACAGATGATAAACAGTAACGTTATAATGCATGTCATCAAAGGGACTTGGATAACATTTGTTTGAATCCTAAATGGAGAGCTTGTTTGTATCTGCATTCACCATCACAATTTCTCTCAGAAATGATGATCATGTTGGGTAAGTACTATGTGTATCATTAAATTATTTTACAACACTGGCAAAGATCGTGTATTCCAGCCTGGTTTCAGCGCGCGTGCGCAGGGTTGCAAAGTTTTTACAACAAAACGCGTCAACTACTATCCCTAAACAATAGCTTCTCGGGGGGTTCTCCGGGGAAAAAATGGCGTTTGGGGGGTAAAATGTGTGTTATTTTGGCAAGGTTGCCTGCTAAAATTCGCAGTCATGGGTCTATATATCACACAATAGTCGCTTCAACCCGCAAAAAATACGCGGACTTGGCAACATAGTGCAGTTGAACTCTGTTGACATTTGTCAATGTGTCGCTTCGTTGGTCGGATTGGTTGTAGGTCTATCCAATTGATGTCTTTCCTGGTTCGGTTGAAACACGCCTCATAATCACAGCCCAATGGAGCAGTTTCAGACTCATATTCTGACTAGAATTGAGTATGACCATGTCAGGCTACTTGGATATAGGATGGGAGAAACAAGAGGTGGGGCACCGGTTAAACAATTTCAAAGTTAAAGTTCTCGCGCGTTACCTACTAGAAATAGAAAATGTGTCGTGTAAAATATACTGAATAATACCCCAAAACAATATAAGGTTTATGATGCATGTTTACAATATTTCTGAGTATCAGGTCTAATCAATATGATTTTTCGCTTTTCTCCTATCTATAATGAATCACAGTTCACACTTCAGTCCAGTAGATGGCGGAAATCCGCCTTTAAGTGAAAGAAAGAGAGAGTGTTGGTAATCGTGTCTTAATCGTGTCTTAATTAACTACAATGGCCGGTTTATATCAATATGAAGAAACTATTACACGTATGTACGAAAATGGTCATACCGATGCAGAAATATCACATCATTTATCCGAGCTTGGAATGCAGAGGGGAAATTCAGAGCAAAGTATACGGAAATTACGCTCTGAAAGGAGTCTGAAAAGAACAAGTATATCTAATGAGGAATTAGAATTGGCGGTTACACAAGCTATAGTAGAGGTGAGCTGAGCTTATTATATTATCTAACCGTAACTGTAAAGTAATTTTTCTTGCAACAAGTATTGACTTTCTGAATGGTTGCCCTGATTGGCCTGCGACCATGCGACCCCCCCCCCCCTTCTGACTAGTTTTAGATTTCCTAAAACTCACAAAAGCAGATTCAACTAAGCTAACTTAAAGGGATACTTCAGCCAAAAATGACAATTATCTTACGTACTTCTCATGCAGTCCCAGATTAATATGCCATTCTTTTTGAATGTGGAACAGAGGTTAAGAAAAAAAAAAACTCACTCTGCAATCCCTACACATGAACTAAAGTAAATTCAAATTAATTTATAATTATTTGACAAGTAATCTTGTACTGTGTGAAAATGAACAGTGATGATGACATAATATCTGGCACTTTTCTACATCTGTGAATTTGGAACAGTCAATAACAAAACAATCTGATAACAAAAAAATCAGCTGTATAACCATACAGATGGGCCTACAAATCAGATTTATTTATTTGTAATATTGCCATGCTTGCTCAATTAATACAAGCAAATCTAAACTATTTATTTTACATGCTATTTTGTTGCCTACATCTGTTCTTTAATAGCAGACACTTTGAAACGTTTGCATAGTCATTATTTTTAAGTTGTTATAAAACCAACATCTATAATTGCCTACTGTAAATTTAACACCGGTCACAGTCTGCCTGTTATTGTACCATTTTCATGAACTTCATATTCATATTCATCGGTAACGTTCTCCTTTGTTCCTAGCACCTTAACTAGCACCTGTTCATCATTTCATTACAATCACTCTGTATTTATGTTACTCCTTTTCCTTCAGTTGTTGTTTGTGTTTGTGAGGAGACAAGTTGATATGGTGCATTCTTGGTGCATTCTTTGCCTTCTCAGATATCGCATTCTCTGTAGTATGCTGAAAATGTAAAACACTGTATCTGTGATAGTTATGGATTGTTCATCAATGGTTCATTCACTGTAAAAAATTGTGTCGTAAAAAAACGGTAATCTACTGGCAGCTGTGGTTCCAGCAATGTACTGTTAATTTACAGCCCTCTACTGTTTATATACAGCTCTCATTTTTTACAGTATTTTACCGTAATAATACCATGAAAGGTAACTTTAAATTTGGAAAACTGACCGCTTCAAACAGTTCTCATTTTAAAACTAGTATTTATAGGTGTTTGTATCGTAAAACTTCATTTGAGTCATTACACACTTGTAAGGTGTAGTAGTAAAATGATTTAGAAACATGACTTTAACTTCAATCTTTGCGGTTCATTGTGAGCAATAGCACACATGTATGTGATAAATTACTCAACAAACGGCTCATAACTGCATCTGCAAACACAGTCACTGCCGTTGAATAAAGCATCAGGCAGCATATCATCAATGTTTCTCTGCTCATCCTGGACTGAAGCACAGGCTCTACTCTTCAGCACAACGGTAACCCACAAAACTAATGAATTCAACTAAAACATCTCTTCTATATCATCTTGTGCAACAACACATAAACAGGTCATTTTAATATTTACTCTCCTTATCAGTTACTGACTTTGCACAACTTTTTTCTATTAACTTTCACTAATATTTCAGTGAAAATATCTTGATTCATCTGGTAAATCTGACTGTTAAGTTTTACAGTATATTACTGTTTTTCCTTGATTTAACGGTAATCTACTGGCAGCTCTGGTTCCAGTAAAGTGCCGTTTTTTTACAGTACTTTTCCGTAAATGAATTTACAGTTTCTTACTGTTAATTTACGGTTCCCACTGTGGGTTTTTTCATCTAACCCCTTTAACCCTTTTAACCCCACAGCAAAATCTTCAGTTTTAAATGAACACTGAAGAGTGTACACACTACAGAGTGTTAGAGTAATTGAAGCATTGATGAAGTTAATGAGATAATTAAGAGATTAATTAAGTGATAACTGAAAACACCTGTTAACAAGAATCACTGAAGGACAGAGAAACACAAGAACTACAACTGACTTCAGCCACAGCTTTAGATGAAATCAACTGAAGATAAAAGAAGACATTAAATCTCTGAAGATCTCAGCAGAGGATTAAACAACTCCACAAACAGCATGACCAGCTTCACACATTACTAAGCAGACTGACTTTATTTCTGTCAGACGTCTACAGAAGCTCTTATTGAGAATTATCAGATCTTTAGGTGTTGATGTTTAATAGAAAATATTTGGTCACCCTTATTGTGATCAGTGTTTGCTTCAGTTGGGCTCTTGGCCCTTGACTCTGTAATGATAGTTTTTCTTTGTCTGCTATAACTGTGTGTTTCTTAAACACATTTATTGTAGCAAAAAAGCCAAGAAAAAAAATGGTCAGAAATGTTTGACTATGTTTTGCTATAATTGTAATAGGATGTTTAGTTTGTTAATCTTGTCCAGTGTTTTTCCCTAAACAAACCCATTCTTTTGAAAACACATATCAACTCTTATTTTATCTTATTAAACTGGGACCCTTCTGAAATTATCAACCACTGATTAGGAATTAGTTGTGAATGATTTATAAAGTCATGATTTTAACAAATTGTTTGCTCTCTGCTGTCATTTAGACTCACATAGAGATGAAGAATCAGCATATGAATCTCAACAATGGTGACAATCAATAAAAAAAATGAACAGATCAACTCTGAACATCACAAAACACTACTTAAAGTCAACACAACAACAGCACCAAAAATAAAGGCAAATAGTAAGAATTAAAGAAAATAACCAGGCTATTCAGCAGCATAACTTATTCGTGCCGCAATGCATGCTGGGAGTTTTGAGTGCCACCACGGCTGAGATTCATACGCCGATTCTTGATGTCTGTGTGAGTCATATTGAGTCAGATGTTTTGACCACAAGCTGTTCCCATGCTCTTCAAATTATCTGGTTGTTGCAATACTGATGTTATAAAATTATAGGGTTCAAGTTTTAGAAAAAAATAAGTATCAGCTATATGTTTATAGATAAGACTAGTAAATTATTAGTGAATTAAACCATTATTAAATAGTCAACATAACCAACTCATGTTTTTTTCTCAGCTTTGCTTGCTAAATCAAATGTATTGAAAACACACTGTTACAGCAGCTAGAGAAAATCTAATGTTATTGTGTCAATGTTCAAGAGCGCAACTACTGATCACCATAATGGTAACGTCAGAAGAAACAATCAAACAACACCTGATAATTCTCAATGAGAGCTTCTGTAGACGTCTGACAGAAATAAAGTCAGTCTGGTTAGTAATGTGTGAAGCTGGTAATGCTGTTTGTGGAGTTGTTCAATCCTCTGCTGAGATCTTCAGAGATTTAATGTCTTCTTTTATCTTCAGTTGATGAAATCATGTTTCTCTTTCCTTCAGTGATAACAGCAGGTGTTCATCAGTGTCTGAGTTCACTCTCTTCTTTCCTCTCTCTCTGTCGAGTGGTCTATATCAGTGAACTAGTGTAGGGAATAGTGAATAAAGGGATAGGGAGTGATTTTGAACACAGCCTCTGAGTGTCGACTTTAAGTGTGTTAATTCACAGTATATTACTGTTGGCTATTTTCTCGAAAATGACAAATATTACCCAGAATGCATTGTTTTCTACAGTATATTACTGTTTTAATGGAAAACAGCATTTTACTGTCAAAATGTGGCCGTTTTTTTACAGCATTTTTTTACAGTGTGCTCATAATTTATCGTTGGCTGCATTATAATGACTTCCTAATTCAGAATATGATAAAAGATTGCGTTTGTGGACGTGTTCTGTAGTTTGGCAGCCTCTGTCATTATGTTTTATCATGAAGTCAACAACAAAGGCCCATTCAACATTTCAGTCAAAGGCAATGGGTAGCATTTGAAGGTTGACATGAAATTAAAATTTGTTTACTAGTAGTACTGTAGTTTTGATTGAAAAATTAATTGATTCATGAGATGCTGGAATTTGCCTCTTGTTACACTACATTGGATAAACAGTGCAGAAAATGGATTGTTACAAATACACAGTCTGTCCCAAAATCAAAATAAAAAAGTTGCTGCTTTGATTTAAGGCAAATGCTTAAGAGTCAGATCATTGTTGCTGTGATTTATGTTTCTAGCATGTTATATGTTTGGCAACAGTTCTTCTAACCCTAATTGATAGTGTGTGTAGATTTTCATTTCTTAAACAACCGTATAGGAAGACCATCATGTTCCAGGATGATTTTTATTTTATTTTTATTTAACCTTTGTTTAACCAGGTTAGTCTCATTGAGATATAGAATCTCTTTTTCAAGAGAGACCTGGCCAAGATAGCAGTACAAATTAAAGCACACAATCACAAAAACACAAAAGTCAAGTGCATTTCAATTAAATAAAAATGACATTAATTAAAACATTTGCATGTGTGGATTGAGTCATGTTCTATAGATTTAACATAATCTTTAAACTCATTTAAGGAAATTAGACTCTGTAGTTTGAGTATTTGCTGTAGGTCATTCCAATTTGAAGGTGCAACAAACATGAAAGCTTTTTTGAACATCTCGGTCCTGGCTTTAGGTACATTCAATGAAATAATTTTCTGGGACCGTAAACCATAAGTACTCTGTGTAAAAGAAAGTAAATCAGATATGTAACCTTGTAGCCTGCCTATGATACCCTTATATATAAAGATATAAAGGTGAGTAAGCCGGCGACTTGACAAAGAGGGCAAATTCACTGTGGAGTAAAGTGTACAGTGATGAGTGAGGGGTCTACAATTCGAGATAAATCTTAAAGCGCCATGAAACACAGAATCCAATATCTGAAGATACTTTGATGGAGCATTCATATACAGCAGATCACCATAATCAATCATAGATAGAAATGTGGCATCGACTAGCCTTTTTCTGGCAGAAAAAGTAAAACACGATTTGTTTCTAAAGAAAAAACCTAGCTTCAGTTTCAACTTTTTCACTAGATTCTGTAAATGAAGCTTAAAAGAAAGGTCATCATCAATTAAAAATCCTAAATATTTATAAGATGAAACTACCTCAAGTTTATTACCCTGATCAGTAACAATATTCAGGTCTGACTCATTTTCCAATTTCCTTGCATTTGAAAAGACCATTACTTTGGTCTTCTCTGCATTAAGCACAAGCTTTAATTGATAAAGCTGAGCTCGCACTCTATTAAAAGCAGTTTGCAAGCATTCATACGCCTTCTTAATGGTAGTTGCAAAACAATAAATAACTGTATCATCTGCATAAAAATGGAAAAATGCATGTTGGACATTTTCCCCTATACAGTTTATATAAATGGTGAATAAAAGTGGCCCAAGAATGGAGCCCTGTGGGACCCCTTTACAGATTGATACATAGTTTGACATTAGGCCATCAACTTGCGTAGCTTGAGTCCTGTCAGCGAGGTAGTTGATAAACCAGCCCACAGAGTGCTGAGACATGCCTATACTGATCAGTCTCTGAACTAGTGTGCTATGGTCTACTGTGTCAAAAGCCTTGGACAAATCAATAAACAGAGATACACAGTGTTTCTTTTCATCCAGCGCTTTGACTATGTCATTAATTACTTTTATAGCAGCAGTGGTAGTGCTGTGTTTTTTCCTAAAACCAGATTGATACTTAGATAAAATTGACTGAGCATTTAAATACTCCTTCACCTGTTCACCAACCAAAGATTCCAATACTTTGGCCAACGCTGAGAGTTTGGAAATGGGTCTGTAATTATCTGGCAAGGTAGGGTCACCTCCTTTCAAAAGTGGTAAAACATATGCAGACTTCCAAACCTTTGGAATTTTGTTTGTGACTAGTGAAAGATTAAAAAGATGCGTCAGAGGATCAGCTAGGATATCTGCAGCTAATTTAAAAAAGAAAGTCTCTAAGTGATCTGGGCCAGCAGGTTTTCGAGGATTTAATTGTTTCAGGGCTTTATGAACATCAGCAACAGAGAAAAGGTTAAAATTGAAAGTTTTGGCAGTAATAAAAGTATCATTTATCGACTCCGAAACTATTGGGGCAACAGAATTAAACAAGCACCCAGATGATACAAAATGCTCATTAAAACAATTTAACATTTCTACTTTGTCAGATATAAACACACCATTCTTAACTATAGATAATGGTAAACCTGTTGGTTTAGTCGATGTAGATAATGACTTAACAGTTTTCCAAAACTTTTTTGGGTCATTTAGATTCTCTGTGGTTTCAGATAAATAAAATTCAGCCTTAGCTTTTCTGAAAAGTGAAGTAAATCTGTTTCGCAACCGCCTGAACACAAACCAATCAGCATCAGTATCTGATCTCCTTGCTTTTGCCCAGGCTACATTTCTCTAGTGGAGCAAATTAGAAATCTCGGAGGTAAACCAGGGATTATCCCTACCCTTAATTCTAAATTTACGAATAGGTGCATGTCTGTTCAGAATATCAAGAAAACTGTTTTGAAAATAAGTCAGGGCTAATTCCACATCATCAATCAAGGCAATTCTCCTCCAGTCAAAATAAAACAAATCATATAAAAAACCCTGCTCAACAAACATTTTCATATTTCGCCTTTCAACAATACGAGGTGCAGACCTGGGCACCTTAGTATCTCTAATAGCAGCAATCACACAGTGATCACTCACATCATTAGCAAAAACACCTATTTCAGAAAACTTATAAGGGGCATTTGTCAGAATTAAATCAATGAGTGATGATTTCTTCAGACATTTAGGGTTTGGCCGTGTAGGAGTGTTAATTAATTGAGTCAAATTTAAACTGCTACACTGCTCTTTAAAAGCATCTGATATTGGCTTTAGCCAGTCCCAGTTCAGATCACCAACAACAATAGTATCATTACAAATTACTTGACTTAGCAAATTTGATAATGTAAATGAAGAATAATTTGATGCAGAAGGAGTTCTACAACAACCAACCAACCTAATATTATGTTCTTTTGAGGCTTCAAGGTTTAAGGCCAAAAACTCAAATTGTTTACACACTGATTTTGAGAGCATTAAACTCGACCTGAATTTGCTTTTAATATAAATAGCAACACCTCCCCCTCTTTTGGGGCGATCTGAACAATACACATTATAACCATCAATGCAAATATCTCTATCGAGGACAGATTTAGTCAGCCAGGTTTCAGATAAAACAACAATGTCAGCATCAGTTGACTTGGTCCATAAATTAACCATATCCAGTTTGGACATTAAACTCCGAACATTGAGATGAATAATACCCAGGCCAGACCTAGATTTAAAATCTTTAAGTGTATCACATATCTTAAGGCTGTCAGGGCCCGGATTAGGTTTAACATTTCCAGAAATTAGTAATAAAATAATAACAAGGAGTCTGGACTTAGCTGATTTACCACAGAAGGTGCCAGATCTAGTATTTAATGATATAATAAAAGCAGGAAGTGAGTCTGTAGAAACGATAAACCAATCCTTCAAAATGGAGAGACAGTGAAGGTGGAGTAGATTTGTAGCCTTGAAAACAAACAGAAATGAATGACTTGGCCTTTGCGATTTTAGTTGGACCGTGGAAAAGATTTCAGCGCTAGAGACTACATAAGGAAACTGCGTATGGATGGACCCGTTTTCTGACTGCAACCGGACAACCCCACTATTAAGGGGAATCAGAAAGATAAACAAGACCAAATAAAAAGTCATAATTTAAAACACTAGACAGACGGCTTTGTGTAACAAAAAGTGAAATATGAAATGCAGTGATAATTTAACAGACTGTTAAGTTGAAGCAGGATGATTGTCCAATGGTGGTGGAGGCAGTTGAGGCTGAAACAAACGACTGTCCAAATTTATAGGCAGCCAAAGCTGTAGCTGACTACAAATCCGGTGATGTAGGGAGCTGAGACTGTAACAGATAACAGCCCAGAGATGAGAGCAGGTGATGAGAGCAACTGATGGGATGGAGACTGTAGCAGACGACAAATCCAGTGGTGGAAGATGAGGCTGAGACTGTATCAGATGACAGCCCAGAGATGAGAGCAGTGATGAGAGCAACTGATGGGATGGAGACTGTAGCAGATGACAAATCCAGTGGTGGAAGATGAGGCTGAGACTATATCAGATGACAGCCCAGAGATGAGAGCAGCTGATGAGAGCAACTGATGGGATGGAGACTGTAGCAGATGACAAATCCAGTGGTGGAAGATGAGGCTGAGACTATATCAGATGACAGCCCAGAGATGAGAGCAGCTGATGAGAGCAACTGATGGGATGGAGACTGTAGCAGACGACAAATCCAGTGGTGGAAGATGAGGCTGAGACTGTATCAGATGACAGCCCAGAGATGAGAGCAGGTGATGAGAGCAACTGATGGGATGGAGACTGTAGAAGACGCCAAATACAGTGGTGGAAGATGAGGCTGAGACTATATCAGATGACAGCCCAGAGATGAGAGCAGCTGATGAGAGCAACTGATGGGATGGAGACTGTAGCAGACGACAAATCCAGTGGTGGAAGATGAGGCCGAGACTGTAACAGATAACAGCCCAGAGATGAGAGCAGGTGATGAGAGCAACTGATGGGATGGAGACTGTAGCAGACGACAAATCCAGTGGTGGAAGATGAGGCTGAGACTGTATCAGATGACGGCCCAGAGATGAGAGCAGTTGATGGGATGGAGGAAGCTGAGACTATAGCAGACGACAAATCCAGTGGTGGAAGATGAGGCTGAGACTGTATCAGATGACAGCCCAGAGAATGAGAGCAGCTGATGGGATGGAGGGAGCTGAGACTGTAGCAGAGACGACAAATCCAGTGGTGGAAGATGAGGCTGAGACTGTATCAGATGACAGCCCAGAGATGAGAGCAGCTGATGAGAGCAACTGATGGGATGGAGACTGAAGCAGAGGACAAATCCAGTGGAGGAAGAAGAGGCTGAGACTGTATCAGATGACAGCCCAAAGATGAGAGCAGCTGATGAGAGCAACTGATGGGATGGAGACTGAAGCAGAGGACAAATCCAGTGGAGGAAGAAGAGGCTGAGACGGATCAGATGAGATGACAGCCCAGAGATGAGAGCAGCTGATGGGATGAAGGATACTGAGGCCGTAGTAAGCAGGGGCACGAAGATGATCGTAGTGAGGGGATGAAAGCCACAGCTAAAGTAGGCAGAAATCCGCTAAATGTGATTTAGGTAGTAGCTGGTAACGGCAAGTAGTGAGAGCTGAAACTGCAGCTAGTGGTAGTTAGCCGGTAGCAGCTAAATGAAAGCCACCCACTTTGCTGCAAGTAGTGCCTCCAAGTGTTAGAGTTAATTCATGGGGCTAGTTGCTGGTCATGGCTAGTAACAGAGTCTAAGTTTAAAACAAGTGCAAACTAGCTGTTTAGTAGTGGAGTGTGGATTAGGCTACAGGTGAAAAAGATTAGAATAAAAATCCAAGTAGTGTAGCCAAAGCACAAAATGGCTACTTGTCCTCAGCTAGCTAAGCTATGCAAAAGACGCTAGCAAATCCAGTTTAAAATCAGTCACCAATAAAACACAGTATTGTGCCTCAATGTCAATCAATGATTTCTTATCACCTATCAGGGTATCACCCATTCAAGGCAAAAAAAAACCACAACAAAAAACAGATGTAACTCTTGCTGTTCTAATGCAATGATGCAAACTGTGAGTCGTGCTGAGATCCAACGGCCCAAAATACCAGAAAAAGGCGAGTAAACTCCACGGTAGAACAGTTATTCACTCAGTATGCTTTAACCTGATAACCGTCACGAGGACGAGGACGTGCTGAAACTCTCTTTGCTTAAATTAGCTCAAAATTACTATCAGATGTGAGTAATTACCTTGACAAACTATACATCATTAAAAAGATCTAAGACTAAAGTTTAATTTTGTTACCTCTGTTTTATTCTCAAAGTCTTATAATGACCGTAATGTGTTAATATGTGCCAGGAGTTATGAATATGATCTTGGGCGTCGCTACCTTTTGATTGTAATATGCGCGTCATTTGCTCCCATTCATAAAAAACTCTTCTCTGGTCGTCATGAAGACACTCGACAAAACAACTTCCCTCAGGGCTTTTACTTCAAATGTGTGCAGATGTGGAGAAATATTGATAGATTCTCACATGTTTGAGTCAAATTTCTATACAGAGAAGTATTATTTATTCAATCTTTATCCAAAATCCGCGGATGTGTGATTATGAGCGCAGTATACTGATATGCTGTGTTTTCAATTCATTCTGGCAGCCGGAGGGCGCTGGAAAGCTGTACTACTGAAAATTCACCCCTTATGGAACACATGAAGAACAGACACACCATGTGACATTCAGGAAGTATCTGACATGACCAAAGCTGCTTTCTAGCGATCGTCAGATGGCTATTTTATGCAGATAGACACGTTTTAAGACAATAAACACACAATCGCGGCAATATATGGTTGGTCTGTGTTCTTTATGCCATGTTGGGTGGTTTCATAATAGATGATATTTATAATGCAATGCTATTCCACATAGCTTTTAGCATTGTATATTTTCTGTCAGATTTTTTGACCCGAAGCTACATGAGATCACATATTGTTATATAAAACACTCGACTTATAAATTATAAAGTGATATGAAGCAAGTTTTGAATAAAACATGATTTTAATCGTATAAATTGTTGTTTTGCTGGTGTGCTAAGCTAACATGCTAGCTTGCCCTAGATGCACCTGCCACTGAGTAAATACTTTATTTTTATGAACATTTTCTAAATGTAAAACTACTGAAATGCTTATTTGGACGAAATGCATTCAATAGAGTCTCAGTGAGGGTAAAGTGAGAGGTTTGATTTAGAAATGAGGTTTGAATAGAACAGTTTGAATAGAGAATCGTTAGTAATTATAATGCAGACAAAAGAATAATAATTAGAGCCATAACCAGTCCGCCGAAGTGTGAATGTGTGTTGGGGAGACAAACTGAATGGGGCAGTTTGCACCTCTAAACAATAGAGGCAAAATAGAGAATGAAAGCTGAGAAGATGTGGCAATAAACATCAGTTGATATTTCAGAGATATCTCAAAATAAAATCACATGAAACGATCTTGTAAAACGTTTATGAAATTCAGAGTTTTAGACTGATCCTCTTCAGATCTGAAATATAACATGGTCAGACTTGTGGCTTTAGCTGTAGTGCATTTCTAGATTTCTCCAAGGCCCACTTCAATTTTATTTTCATAAAGATATTTCATACAAATAAATTTCTAATAACTTTACAAAACTTTGAAGCTTATTATAGCTTTTTTTATTATAAAAAATATTATCATTTTGACTTTACAGTAAACTGCCAGGTGTCTGCTTTCAAATGAGACCATAATTATGCTTTTAGTGCAAAGGATTCACAAACTGTATTTGTTTTAGTCTGAGTATACATTTCTTAGGATTTTTTCAAAATTTAGAAATCAGCTTAACAGGTTAGAAGTCCATAAATTGTAATTCTCAGGATAAAAAATATATTTAAAAGAGATGCCTTTTCCAAACAAGAAACAAACAATACACGACCAACATAGTTTCTGCCATCTTGGATTAGGGGCGGGGCTAATATTATCCCAAACACACCGTCTGGGCCAAAATGACTGAGATTGAAGAGAGGATGATAATCCCAAGATTCATCACTGTCAAAACTATGAAAGAAGGGTTCTGTGATTTTGTTTTGACCTATTTCATTTGTGCAGACAGGACCATGCTATGGACGCAAAATGATGACGGGCTACCTTGCATCACAGGGTGTACATGCATCAGAGGTTCGGGTGGGACAGACATTGGCTCAAATGCACAAACCAAATCACAGGGCTCGATGCCAGGTAGGCTTAAGTAGCTTGGCACTTCTTTGAACATCAAAATACATCAACATGTTTGGCCTTGTTTTAGCATGTCAGTAACCATGCATGGTTATTACAATTGTGTATTAGCCTTCATTGTTGTATTGTGTTAATCACATTTTATTAATAATCATTAGAATCATTTATTGTATTATTCACATATAGTATGAACAGTATGTTCAAGATTAATAGAGCAGATCTTTGGGTCATTCTCAGTCAACTCCATATTCAGTAGTGAGGGCAAAGACAAGGGAGTCTGTCTCAATGTCAGTATTGTTAAGCTGCAAACAGCAATAAACCGGCCACCCAGTGGCTTAAGGAAAACTTTGCACATTGGGCAATATGCATTCAAGTAGGTAAATATAGAATGACTACATCAAAGTCATCTGTATTTGCCATACTTCCAGTGATTTCAGACAAACTGCCATAGAACACATTGATAAATGTATCAGATTTCTTCACCTTTATGTTACCAATGTAACCATTCTTGTTTTATTTCAGGGTGCAAGAAATCTCAATCCGGTTCCATATGAGGCAGAGTATGTGGGTCACAAATTGCATATGGATCAATTTATGAAGAAGCGTACAGGTAAGCTTAAGATTTTGTATTCTTCCCATATTATTGTTGCACTTGATGGTAAAGTCAGTAATTTTAATTTGTGCCTCTTTTCACAGAAATGCTGTCCTTTCCCATGGATTGTGGGATCAGGTCAGAGTGGACCATGGCACATAATTTTATTTATCCCTATTCATGCAGGACATTGTGGCAGAATATCGCCATAACCAGCAAAAACTGCCTTACCTCCAGACAACATCAACTAAAGTATGAAAAGTATTGTTGTATTTAAAAAAAAAGTATGTTAAGTATTTCATTTTCTGAGTCTGGTCTTTGGACCAAATCTTGTTTAGTGGTAAAAAAAACACAACCAAAAAGACTTCTTGTTTGGTTATAACTTTTGACCCATTTTCTAAATATTGTATTTGAACCCATTTTGAGATGTAAAGAATCTATACATTTACATTTATATATAATTTTCACATTTTTGATTTATGGTAATATGCTGAATCGGTCCCACTTTATATTAGGTGGCCTTAACAACTATGTACTTACATACCTTATTAAGCACTTGATATCATGTACTTACAATGTACTTTAATGTACTTACAATGTACTTACCTGCACGAACATTCTGTAGTTACATTTGTAAGTACACTTTGTAAGTACACAAAATAATTACAATATTGTAACTACAATGTAACTACTCTGCAGTTTCTGTGGGGGAAAAAATGTGCGGGAGCCATTTTGTTTTTGCATGTATATAGCATTATTGTCCATGCCACTGCAATGTACTCTTATATGAGGATAAGGGTGGATACTCATTATTCAAACCATTAAATAGTCAAGCTATTATTTCAACAAATGTTTGCACCTGAAGACTATATATATATGTGTGTGTGTGTGTGTGTGTAATATATATATATATATATATATATATATATATATATATATATATATATATATATATATATATATATATATATATATATATATATATACACACACATTCATATAGTCTTCTCAATTAGCAAATTAGGCCTCCCAGGATTCATCAAGTTTGAATTTATTTTGCTCTGCACCTCAAATGCTATCATAGTCAATAGCAAATACTTTCTACTTAGAAAAACTTTACAAGGTCTAATTTTTTTTATATTAGTCAATGCATTAAGTAACATGAACAGTGAACAATATGTTTGTACAGCATTCATGATTATTTCTTCATTCAAAAAAATAAAATAAAAATATTGTTCACGTTATTTCACAGTACATTAAGTGTTATCAGATACAACTTTTTGTCACGGTTCAGAAAGAGACGGATTCAATTTGCAGGACAGAGTGTTTATTAGAAACCCGGAGGGGACTACAGAGGAAGTGTCAGGAATAATCAATAGCAAAAATAAGTCCATAGAGCGGTAATGCTCAACCCAGAGAAGCCTGTTCCGAAGATCCGGGACGAAGGATGAGACTGGGTGTGTGACTGGCCGAGGTGGCAGGTGAGGCTGGAAGGAAAATGAAGAGGCAGCGGAGGAGCTGATGGTGGCAGAAGGGGAACACCACCCAGCAGCCTGGGTAACAGGGGAACTGGAGGGGAGAGAGAAAAAAAAGAAAAAACAAGGCCTGACCTGAAAGCAGACACAGGGAAAAAAATAAAAACCGAAATATTCTTATAGAAAGGGGAGAAAAAATAAAATAAATAATATGGCTGAAAAAATGAAAATAAAATAAATAAGAAAAACAAGGTCCAAAGCTAAGCTCAAGGACCAGCCAAAAACACAAAGAAGACTAAGACACTAAGCTGAAGAAAAACAGCGTACTAGACGAGAACTAGACTTTCTAAACAGGAGGAGCAAGACGTGACTGACACAAAGAACAAACACGATCTGGCAGGGAACAAAAAACACAAAGGGAATATAAAGGGAGTCTAATGAGGGAAGCACGTGAGTGTAATGAAGAACTAACAGGGTAACAAGGGGGCGGGGCGACAGCTGACAATGCACGCAGCACAACACTAATGACGAAGCACATGACGAACGAACACAAACACCACTCACAAAAGCGCGTGCACAGACAAGGCGGCCAGGCGCGCCGAACAGTGACAACACAAGACAGATCAAACCGGCGTCCTGACAGTACCCCCCCCCCCAGGGGCGTCCCCAGACGCTCCCTGGGTGGAAAGGGCCTGCCGCTGGTGGAAGTCCTCAATCAGCGAGCGGTCCAGGATATCCCGAGATGGCACCCAACATCTCTCCTCCGGGCCGTATCCCTCCCAGTCCACAAGATACTGGTATCCCCTACCACGCCTCCTGGAGTCCAGCAATCTCCTGACAGTATACACAGGGACCCCGTCAACCAGACGGGGGGGTGGCGGGGATGGGACAGACACAGTAGGGTTCAGAGGGGAAGAAAAAACAGGTTTAACTCGAGAGACATGAAAGACAGGGTGCACACGACTAAGAGCAGGCGGGAGTCTAAGCCGCACCGCCGCCGGACTCAGAACCTTGGAGATGCGGTATGGGCCAATGAACCTGGGTGCTAACTTGCGTGATGGCACCTTAAGAGGCAGGTCCTTAGTGGATAGCCATACCCTCTGCCCACAGACATACTTGGGCGCTGGAGTCCGGCGACGGTCTGCTGCCACCTTGGCACGCCTCCCTGCCCGGAGTAGGACCCTTCTAGCTCTTCTCCAGGTTCTCCTACAACGCTGGACAAAAGCCTGGGCAGAGGGGACAGCAGCTTCAGACTCCTGCGAAGAAAACAAAGGAGGCTGATAACCATGCGAACACTGAAAAGGGGACATACCAGTAGAAGCCACAGGAAGTGTGTTGTGTGCATATTCTGCCCAGGTGAGCTGCTGGCTCCAGGAGGCGGGATTATGCGATGCCAGACAGCGAAGCATACGCCCCAAATCCTGGTTGGCCCGCTCTGACTGCCCGTTGGTCTGCGGATGGAATCCTGAAGTCAGACTTGTAGTGGCCCCAATCAGACGACTGAATTCCCTCCAAAAGTGGGAAACGAACTGGGGCCCCCTGTCAGAAACCACGTCCATAGGAAGACCATGAATCCTGAAGACGTGATCGACCACCACCAGTGCAGTTTCCTTCGCAGTGGGTAGTTTGGGAAGGGGAATGAAGTGCACCATCTTGGAAAACCGGTCAACCACAGTTAATATAACCGTGTTGCCCTTGGAGGGAGGGAGGCCAGTAACAAAATCGAGGGAAATGTGAGACCAGGGGCGGGAAGGGACGGGCAAAGATTGCAGCAGACCAGCGGGAGGCTTGTTAGAAGACTTATTCTGGGCGCAAACCGAGCAGGCTGCCACGAACTGTCTGGCATCCTGATCCATGGTGGACCACCAAAAGCGTTGACGGGCAGAAGCCAACGTTCTTCGCACTCCTGGATGGCAGGCCAGCCTCGATGAGTGACTCCACTCCAACACGGCTGTACGCAACGGCTCAGGAACAAACAACAGACCATCAGGGCACCCCACCGGAACCGCCACTCCTTGAAGGGCCTCCCTGACCCTTCCCTCGACTGCCCAGGACACGGCCGCCACCACAACTTCCCCAGGCACAATAGTGTCGGGCGACGACTTACTCTCAGGACAGTCAAAGAGGCGTGACAGGGCATCCGGCTTAACGTTCTTTGACCCGGGCCGGTATGAGAGGGTGAAACGGAATCGGCCGAAAAAGAGTGCCCATCTGGCCTGCCGTGAGTTCAACCTCTTGGCTGTACGGACATATTCGAGGTTTTTATGATCCGTCCACACCAAGAAGGGCTCAGCCGCGCCCTCCAGCCAATGGCGCCACTCACCCAGGGCCAACCTAACCGCGAGCAGCTCCCGGTTTCCGACATCATAGTTCTGTTCAGCTGGGCTCAGGCGGTGTGAGAAGAATGCACAAGGATGCACCTTCCCATCCCGAGGGGATCGCTGAGAAAGGACTGCTCCTACCCCAACTTCAGAAGCATCTACCTCCACAATAAATTGCAGATCAGGGTCTGGAACTGACAGGACAGGTGCAGAAGTGAAACATCCTTTCAGTTTCTGGAAAGCTCCCTGAGCCTGGTCCGACCACCTGAAAGGAACACAAGTGGAGGTCAGAGCGGTCAAGGGGGCAGCGGTTTGACTGAAGTTCCGGATAAACCGTCTATAGAAATTAGCAAAACCCAGGAACCGCTGTAGAGCCTTGCGGGAGTCGGGGACTGGCCATTCGGAGACAGCCCTTACCTTAGCCGGATCTACCTTAATCCCCTCCGCTGAGATTATTTGCCCCAGGAACGGAACTGAGTCAGTGTGGAACATACATTTCTCTGCCTTGACGTACAACTGGTTCTCCAGAAGACGCTGCAGCACCTGGCGTACGTGCTGAATGTGTACCTGTAATGATGGAGAAAAAATTAAGATATCATCAAGGTACTGTATAGGCAAAATTATTTTAACTCCGTTGCATTTCTGAATAAGAGACAAACTTTAGCCAATCGTGTCTTTATAAAGATTTAATCCTTGCAAGAATGAATCCACAATCAACTAGGCAATGCCTGCGTCGAGTGTGAACTGGGGAAACAAAGAAAGGTTCAAGCTTTTATACCCGTGTCAGTGTTTTACAAAAACAAAAGGAAAGATGAAACAAATGTCTCCCCCCCAACCCTTTTGTCATGGGACACAATGGTCGCTGTACCTACAGAGGGAAAGTAAGAAACACACACACATACATGGCCCCCCTTCTGTCTTAGAACTCATTTAAATGAAAAGCAACAAACAGTGGTCTTAGATCTAATTTAGATTAGCCGACACCTCTGATGTGGGAAAACTCTCAAACTAGGGTTCCCGTCCCTACCCCCTGGGTTTCAAAAGACACTGTCTTATGGTGTTTTATTATGGCAGAAACAGATGTTGACTTCTTGTGTGAACTCAAACATAAATTATAAAAATTTCTTCAACAATTCCCCCTTTTATCATTCTTTGATAACTCAAAAGAAAAATTTAAAATGTGTATTAATGTTGTTCTCTTCAAGCCTCACAGTCCAGGCGCTCGAAAAGGGTGTCATGGCTTTGCTTGCTCCGTCCTTTTAGTTGCCAAGATGAATCCCACAGTTGTACGCCCAGAAAGTCAGGAGGATTAGTCTTTGATGTGCTTGTATTCTTTTCTGCTCTCTTAATGAAAAGGCACCACCTCTCTTCAGATGGACCAACTATGGTTGTATATCTTGTCCAATCACCTTCTATGCGCGTCTCGATTTTGCTGGCTTACAATAGGTTCTAACTTGAGAAATGGTTGCCTCAGCGCCACGTTTTGCCAGTTTCTCTGCTCCTCAGATCATAATGCCAAGTGATGTTTGTGTTTGATCTTGGCCCGCACAGACGTGTGCCTCCTGCTCCTCTCCTCTCAGCTCCTTCTCCCCTGTCTGCAATGGCTCGCATGCACCCACGTCTCTCTCTCTCAGCAACCTTGACGGCCATTTGTGTCGTCATCAGCATGACAAAAGCTCTAGCCACTTTTACGCCTTCCAGCTCTAAGGTCCCATATCACCATATCGGGTCCCTTAACCTGCACACAGATCTTAGACAAACAGCAAAGACATTTCTTTTGCAATAATTCGCAATTCTATTGATGTAAGCTATTGTTTACCCCCCTTCCATTCCTATGAATGGTGGTTTTCCGAAAAACTTTTTTAAATGGTCTCAGATTTGCTGTAGGCCTCTGTTGTTGTTGTTGTTGTTGTTGTTGTTTTTCAAAAATGTTCATCAAATACTCAAATACTGTACCGCAGACAGTTTAGTTTTTTCAAAAAATTTCATCAAATACTGTACCCCAGATAGTTTTATATTTAATAATTCCCCCTTTGGCTGCCTGGTCATCCATGCAGCCATCTAGCATAATGATCGAATAATTTTGGGGGTAAACAAGGCTTGCCATCACCACACCATTTTGAATGGTGCAGCCACATCATTTCCACAGCTGTCTCTGCTGTTGTGGCGAAGGTCTCCATACTCTGTAAAGAAGTGAAAGCATTTTTTGTTAATTTCACATATCAAAAGACATTATGGTTCCTTTGACTGCTGCTCTGCCCCGGCCTTTGCAGCCTCATCTGCTCTCACGTTTCCTGTTGAAATCAAATCTTTGTTATTAGTGTGCGCTGCGCATTTACAGATATCAACCCGGCCAGGCAAGAAAAATTGCGTCTAGAGGAACAGACACAATTCGCAAAATGGCGAGATGGTTTCCAGTGTTTTCACAATGCCCCAAAATCATGCGCAAATCCGAACGCAAAACATAACTGTGTGTAAATTGTTACACCTGTACCTTTCATCAACATGCTTCAGTCAGGGCTTCAGTCTTAACCAGGCAATCTTTATCTTGATTCTTTCGTGTTTCAGTGAAAGTAAATATACGATTTATATTTCATATCTGCAAGCCGGGCTAAGTGAGTAAGCACTGTCACTGCACTCCTGTCAATTTAGGGGTGTGAAACCTTCAAAATCCAGCATACGACACCTCGTTGCTATCAACTGTTTAGTGACACGTCAAACATTCCTTGGACAGACCCCCAGTCCCTCCTCAGAGACCAAATACACACTCTTAGAAAACATGAAGGAAGAAACAATCATTGTTTCTCTTGATTAATCCAAATCATCACAGACTCCAATAGAGGTCCAATTCAAATTGAACAACAAAAAATAAGTAATATATAGATAATAATTAATCTAAGCCCTTAAGTCTATATATATATAAACATCCTTCAGTTTATGTTTGTGCTTTGCCCACAGTTCAGATGACTCCTCTGCCCAGGCATGACTTATGTTTAAAGCTCAAATGTCTGAGGTCACTATCCTCAACCTCAACTTCATGTTTATATCTAGATCTGTACAGTTTCTCACTGTACATCATATTCTTATGAACATAAATCAAAATGTATTAATGTTGAAAACTTTATCAGAACGACATAATTATGTGGTTGTATCACATTCAATTAGCTCGTTCACTCATCTTTCTCTTGTGACATTAATGATTAATCATATTCAATACCCAATTCTTTATCAATTAGGATATAATAAGGTATAATATGATATAATAATTAGGATTTCCTTCAAAGTACATTTTTTTTCATTCAATGTTTTGTCAATTAAAACTCCCAAATTATCATAATTTTACCAAGAACTTACAAATGGTTTTCATATTATTTAATCTTCTTTTCTTTTCGGCTGTTCCCTTCAGGGGTTGTCAAAGAATCATCTTCCTCCCTCTAGCTCAATTCCTTAGTGCAACTGTCTCCAAACCACACACCATCGCTGGTCTCTCACAACTGTCCCGTACACCTTTCCTTTCTCTTTTATCAATCAACAGACTTGACACCTTTCTCCACCCATTCCAACCTGCCTGCACAGACTTCTTCCCCTACTTCTCTTTTCCCTGTAAACCTCACTGTTCCACTTGGTTTCTTCTCATTCATTCACATGTATGCTGTCTTTCTGCCTTCATTCCTCTTCTCTCCATATCAAAACCTCCACCTTTATAGACTTTTCCCCACCTGCTCCCTGCTGTCATACAAATTACTTTAATAAAGTATTCAAATTTGTACTATAATTCCAAAATTTATTTTAAACTTGTTTTAAAACAATCCCTATTTTTACCTCATCTCAATCCCAGTCACACAGAGAGCATCACAGTCCTTTTTATTTTATTTTTATTATTCTCTTACATTAATTGTAGTTCTGTTTATAAGTCAAATGTCATGCTTTCCTTCTTATGAACCATACAACTTAAACTTTTTTTATTTTTATTTTTACTATTTTTATTTTATTTTATTTTTTATTCCTTTGTTCGCCCTCCAGCATTTCATAAATGCGATGGAGTCTCTGGATAATTTCCATAGTGACTTCAGCCAATCTGTCACTTTGTCTCTGTCTCTAAATCTATAGCATTTACTAATCCAGAGTGTAATTCAACATCATAAATGACAAAAGTAGTCATAACTACCCTTAATAGACAGAGCTGGATATCAATCCACTTAAAGCTCGTCCCAATTTTATTCTAGATCATCTTCTTTATCAGATTCAGAATAATCAGCTTCTTTTAAAGTTTGTTGTTTAACTCTATTATATGTAGTGCTAAAACACTACCTTAATCAGGACACATAAATATGAACCGCTCATTCTCAAAATTTGCTTCTACTTGGTTTCTCAACCAGTTTCAAATCATGTCTGTTCACTTTTAAGTTGTCTTTTAGAAGTCAGCTGATTCCAAATGTATTTATTTATTTATTTATTTTTCCGTCTCAGTTTTAACAGACACTGTGCCATCCCTGCTCCCAAAAGCAGCCTCTCTCTCACTTTATCTCTCTCTCTCTGTCTCTTACACAGATAATCTTTTCAACAGCTTCTGAGACTTTAACTCAGAGCAACTTATAGTATTAAATTCTGTGAAATTGTTTCAAGTTATCTTGAGTTTAAATACCTTTGTTATCCAGACCTTCTTTTTAAACTTCAAATTTCGTCCTCATCTCAAAGCCATCACCATGTCTATGAATTATCCTCTGCCATATCTAATGACCTGCAGGATTTAAAACTATGATAGAGACATATTAGTTCAATATCACACAGTTTTACTGATACCAATTTATACATTTTGTTCTGATCTCCAGAAAAGTTAATGACAATCACCTCATGGTCTCAGCTGGCTCTTGAATGCCCCTTACCATCATAACTTTCCCTCAGGGTGCTCCCTGGCATTCCCTGGCATTCAAACACAATATATGCGGGTTTTTGTTTTGTTTTGGTGAGCGGTATTGAAGAACCTTTCTTTGGGGCAGACTGCTGTATCTCTGTCTGGACTCTCGGCCCCTACAAGACACAGCTCCCCCCACACAGTGAGTCTGATTGCCTCATACAGACATCTGTTCAACTTTACACACCTCACATAGACTCCACCCTCCTTTTGGGGGCGGAGCTTGAGTGTCAGCGTGATCCCCCTGGCTTAGGTTGTTCTGCGTCAGGCCACACAGAATCTTACCCGTCATTGGGAAAATCACTTCGTGCCCACTCCCCGCTTGAGATCTTTGACCCTCAACAGGATCGGCTGTGTTTTGGAACTTTGGGGAAAGTGCATTCAAGAGTCACTAGAACCGTTTGGTCTGCTTACTATTGGTAAAACATGGAGACAGGTTAATTACAACACAACTTAATCATTAAAATTAATAGATTATACTCAGTACATCTGGTCATAACAATTTAATGTTCTGTGACCAAAGCCATCAGTTCTGTACATGGTGGTGGCTAAGAGCAGGCATGGAAGTTACTGGTCATATAACAGATTAGTCTCAAATTTCAGTTCATTTTGTAGTCTATATTAGAAAAATTTGAAATATTCTTCATGAATATCTATCATTGCCCTCTCATTGGCAATCGTTTATTTTTAATAAATCATTGTCTCTATGATTGTCAACTGATGCCTTGTGTCTTTATCTCCTATGACATCCTGTGACACTGGTCCAGATATCAGCTTTGAGCTGATTTGGGAAGAGAGAGAGAGACTCTGAGGCCTTCAGGGCTGGCACACTGCATTCTCACAAACTTTTCACTCTCCACACTACCTCAGTGTAAGATCTGGCTATGAATTAAAATTGGTTCCAAATAAACATCAGACATGTTCCTTTTAACTCTATTCTTGGACTGAGATCACATTTTCAAATAATCAACCCAAAACATCAGCTTCTAGGTTTTCCAACATATTAACTCACCTATAGTTATTTCAACAATCCAATTTCAGTCAAATAAGCATTATCAAAGGTTTGCAAAAGTGAGAAGAGCAAGAGCATATTTATTTTAAATCCTCTACATCAAATTTTTTTATCGTCTTTAATTTTATCTCATAATTAAAATTAAAAATCATCTCAACTCCTTCTTTCCAAAAAAATAATTATTTAATTTATTCTTTATTTAGTTTCATTTTCAAAATTTAGTCTGGTGGTCTCATTTTGCCACATTTTCAACACCTTATGGGTGAGTGGACACAGTTGTGTGCAAAAACGCCCCGCTGACCACACATGAACACTTATTCAGCAATCGAAATGTTTCAGTCTGGTTCCCAGTCTGTAAGGTGGTGTCTAAAGCGGCAATCGCTCGGACAGTCAGAGAAGAGCTCTGGTCCAATAAAACATACAATGTCTTGCAATTAATGGTATCATTCATCTGCTTTTTCAAAACAAAAATCACATTTAGCTATCAGATTCCCTCAGTTACTGGGATCTTTCCTTCAGGGTTTAATGTTATCAGATTATACAATCCCTCAGTTACTGGGATCTTTCCTTTAGGGTTTAATGGCATTCCACCCATTTTACAACCCATGAATAAGCATTAACACCTAGAAATTTGAATTTCTTTTGTTCTCAATTTATTTGTAGCCAGTTAAGTTGCCGTATAATTTTCTAAACATAATTTAAACATTGCTGGCCATTTTCTTAATACGTTCTGCTTATTTATTTCAATTGCGATCTTCAGAGCAAAGCTGCTTACAGCATTTGCTCTCTAGTCTCAAGATCTTTATTCGGACTAATCAAGTTACTCATCATGCCATTCAAATTTTTAGCTCTAATTTAGTTATCATAAATTGTTATCCATAGCTTAATCTCATACTCACCAGCGATCTTTAAACAGCTGTGGCTTCTGTGTGATCAGACAACATTTTCCTTTCCCTGCTATCAGTTTCATTCAACACTGTTAGTTTGCATTTCTCACACACATCCCCCACAACAGCCCTTAGATTAATCTCCTCTCTCCAACAGACCACTTTCAGCCTGGTGAAACACAGCATTCCCTCTTTTGGAAATCATGATTAATTCAATTAATTTCTCTATACCTTGCATGCATTTTTGGCCATATAATTTTCCCATTTGACAAAAACACCGGTGTATCATATTCTGCTAGCTTGCTTTGGGACTTTACCATATTGGCAGTCTGAGTCTGTGGCTGTTCGCGTGCACGCTAGTAATCTGTCGGACGTCTCCGTACAGATCTTATCCTTCACCCAGACCAGACGGGACGGACGCTTACTCAAGCGCCCGATTTCGGAACCGCACACAACTCAGTTCCCGGACCGCACACAACTCAGTCCCTGGACCGCACACAACTCAGTCCCCGGACCGCACACAACTCAGTCCCCGGACCGCACACAACTCAGTCCTTTTTCGCCCACGTGATTTCAGTTTCACCCCGTAAAACACATAAATTCACGTTGCATTTGCCACAGATTCAGACTTCCAGTATGGTTAATCCCTATCAATTAAAATTTCAATTTAACCAAATTCTATTTAAAATTCTTCCCCAAATTTTTAAGTTTGTCTCTTACCAGAAGCGTCCCGTTGCCACCCCGGGTTCGTTTTCTCTAATTCCAGTGGTTGGACCCTCCAGGACCCCTAGAGCAGCCGGCCCTTCTCCCTGAATCAGTCGGGGTAAGGCTGTGACTCTAACGTCCAGGATGATCGGTCACCGTCCGCTCTCAGGGTCCGGAAGGCACATCCAAGGAATCCTCACTTCTGACACCAAATGTATAGGCAAAATTATTTTAACTCCGTTGCATTTCTGAATAAGAGACAAACTTTAGCCAATCGTGTCTTTATAAAGATTTAATCCTTGCAAGAATGAATCCACAATCAACTAGGCAATGCCTGCGTCGAGTGTGAACTGGGGAAACAAAGAAAGGTTCAAGCTTTTATACCCGTGTCAGTGTTTTACAAAAACAAAAGGAAAGATGAAACAAATGTCTCCCCCCCAACCCTTTTGTCATGGGACACAATGGTCGCTGTACCTACAGAGGGAAAGTAAGAAACACACACACATACATGGCCCCCCTTCTGTCTTAGAACTCATTTAAATGAAAAGCAACAAACAGTGGTCTTAGATCTAATTTAGATTAGCCGACACCTCTGATGTGGGAAAACTCTCAAACTAGGGTTCCCGTCCCTACCCCCTGGGTTTCAAAAGACACTGTCTTATGGTGTTTTATTATGGCAGAAACAGATGTTGACTTCTTGTGTGAACTCAAACATAAATTATAAAAATTTCTTCAACAGTACACAAAGACAAATCTATTGATCATGTCTCTCAACACATCATTAACCAGGGCCTGGAAGACAGCCGGGGCATTAGCAAGCCCGAAGGGCATAACCCTATATTCAAAGTGCCCAGTGGGGGTATTAAATGCTGTCTTCCACTCATCACCCTCCCTGATCCGAACCAGATGGTAGGCATTGCGGAGATCCAACTTCGTGAAGACCCGCGCTCCCTGCAACAGCTCATGGGCAGTAGACATCAACGGCAGGGGGTACCGATTCTTTATGGTGATGTCATTCAGCCCACGATAATCGATGCAAGGGCGGAGAGAGCCATCCTTCTTCCCCACGAAGAAGAACCCCGCGCCTGCAGGAGAAGAGGAGGGTCGGATGAGGCCAGCTGCCAATGACTCATGGATATACTTATCCAGAGCCTCCCTTTCGGGTCCTGAGAGGGAGTATAGGCGGCCTTTAGGCAGAGAAGAGCCAGGGAGGAGGTCAATGGCACAGTCATACGGCCGGTGTGGAGGAAGAGATGCCGCCCGGGACTTGCTGAACACGCGTCGCAGACCAAGGTACTCCACCGGAACACCGGCTAGATCCACAGCCTCCTCCTGCAACAAAGAAGAAACAGAGACAGAAGACGAAGCCGCACCCAGACAAAACTTATGACAGAAAGAACTCCATGCCAACACAGAATTCCCTGACCAACTCACATGGGGATTGTGTTTTACCAGCCACGGATGACCCAAAACAATGGGGGTGCTAGGAGACTGAAGGAGGTAGAACACCAGCTCCTCCCGGTGGTTCCCCGAAATGACTAGGCTTATAGGGTCAGTGACATGGGTTATTTGGGCCAAGACAGAACCGTTAAGTCCCCTAGCAGTGATGGGTCTCTGGAGACGGGAGGTAGGAATCTTCCAACGAGCCACCAAATCAGCATCAATGAAGTCCCCCTCTGCACCAGAGTCCACTAACACAGAGCAATGTCTCAGAAAAGGACCCCAACCGACACTGGCAGGAAGGAGGGTGCGGGAGCAGGGGGAACACGACAATGGAGTAACGCTCACCAGTACTTCCCCCCCTACTGGCGAGCCCTGGCTTTTAACGGGCATTGTGCAGCAAAATGTCCTGGCTTACCGCAGTAAAGACAGAGTCCCTGGACTATGCGGCGTTGTCTCTCCTCCGCTGCCAGACGCATCCGCCCCACCTGCATGGGCTCCGGCTCAGGAAGAGGCTCAGGACTACGGCTGGTGGCCATCAATGATGGCGAGGTACTTCTCCACTGAACCCGTGCAGATTGTCTCTGACGACGCATCTCTAGACGAGTCTCCACTCTGAGGGCCAAATCCACTAGGTCATCGAATGAAGTAGGTAAGTCATGAATGGCAATCTCATCCTGGAGGTCATCGCTAAGACCCTCCCGGAATCTGTCCCAGCAAGCCTCCTCGTTCCAGCCGGTTAAGGCAGCAAGGGTACGGAAGCGGATGGAGTAGTCTGTCACGGAGTGGTTCCCTTGTCTCAACCTGGCGAGCTGGCTAGCGGCCTCCTTACCGGCCAACGAACGGTCAAATACCTTCAACATCTCCTTCTCGAACAGCTCAAAGGAGGCGCAGAATGAAGCCTTGGCTGCCCAGACAGTGGTTCCCCATTCACGAGCCTTGCCAGTGAGCAAAGTGATGACAAACGCCACCTTGGTGGTCTCAGAAGCATAAGTGGTGGGCTGCAAGGCGAAGATGATGGAACACTGAGTCAGGAATGAACGGCAGGACATGGGATCTCCATCGTAGGGAGTGGGTGTAGGCACTCGAGGTTCTGGAGTCAAACTGGATTGGGCTGGTGAGGAACGGGCGGCGACAGCAACTGCTCTAATGGAATCTTGGTCCCTCCGCAACTCTCTAAGCTCCGCCGTGATGTCTGCCATCTGGCTGGCCATTACCTCAACATTATGGGTGGTGGCTGTAAGCTGGGAGGCATGTTGTCCAAGCAGAATCCCCTGCTGGGCCACAGCAGTCCGGACGGCTTCTGGTCCTGCTGAATCCATGACTGGCCAGATCGTACTGTCACGGTTCAGAAAGAGACGGATTCAATTTGCAGGACAGAGTGTTTATTAGAAACCCGGAGGGGACTACAGAGGAAGTGTCAGGAATAATCAATAGCAAAAATAAGTCCATAGAGCGGTAATGCTCAACCCAGAGAAGCCTGTTCCGAAGATCCGGGACGAAGGATGAGACTGGGTGTGTGACTGGCCGAGGTGGCAGGTGAGGCTGGAAGGAAAATGAAGAGGCAGCGGAGGAGCTGATGGTGGCAGAAGGGGAACACCACCCAGCAGCCTGGGTAACAGGGGAACTGGAGGGGAGAGAGAAAAAAAAGAAAAAACAAGGCCTGACCTGAAAGCAGACACAGGGAAAAAAATAAAAACCGAAATATTCTTATAGAAAGGGGAGAAAAAATAAAATAAATAATATGGCTGAAAAAATGAAAATAAAATAAATAAGAAAAACAAGGTCCAAAGCTAAGCTCAAGGACCAGCCAAAAACACAAAGAAGACTAAGACACTAAGCTGAAGAAAAACAGCGTACTAGACGAGAACTAGACTTTCTAAACAGGAGGAGCAAGACGTGACTGACACAAAGAACAAACACGATCTGGCAGGGAACAAAAAACACAAAGGGAATATAAAGGGAGTCTAATGAGGGAAGCACGTGAGTGTAATGAAGAACTAACAGGGTAACAAGGGGGCGGGGCGACAGCTGACAATGCACGCAGCACAACACTAATGACGAAGCACATGACGAACGAACACAAACACCACTCACAAAAGCGCGTGCACAGACAAGGCGGCCAGGCGCGCCGAACAGTGACAACACAAGACAGATCAAACCGGCGTCCTGACACTTTTTTATCTTAAAATGTATTATTAAATGCTAATATAAACATCAACTAAGCTTAATAATGTTGAAGTGTTTCTCATTAAGTTGACCAATGTAGCTACCCAACGTTAACAAATTAAACCTTATTGTAAAGTGTTAAGGTATGGGTCCTGTGTTGATACCCAGGAATGAATGTGTACTTACACTGGAAATCCTTGAAAACTGCCCACTTAATATAAAGTGTGGAACCTGTGGTCGATACCCAGGAACTAATGTGTACTTACGCTGGAAATCCTTGAAAACTGCCCACTTAAAATAAAGTGTGGAACCTGTGGTCGATACCCAGGAACTAATGTGTACTTACGCTTTAAATACACAAAAACTGCCCACTTAATATAAAGTGTGGAACCCGTGGTGATACCCAGGAACTAATGTGTACTTACACTGGAAATACACAAAAACTGCCCACTTAATATAAAGTGTGGAACCCGTGTTGATACCCAGGAACTAATGTGTACTTACACTGGAAATACACAAAAACTGCCCACTTAATATAAAGTGTGGAACCTGTGGTGATACCCAGGAACTAATGTGTACTTACACTGGAAATACACAAAAACTGCCCACTTAGTATAAAGTGTGGAACCCGTGTTGATACCCAGGAACTAATGTGTACTTACGCTGGAAATACACAAAAACTGCCCACTTAATATAAAGTGTGGAACCCGTGGTGATACCCAGGAACTAATGTGTACTTACACTGGAAATACACAAAAACTGCCCACTTAATATAAAGTGTGGAACCTGTGTTGATACCCAGGAACTAATGTGCACTTATGTTGGAAATACACAAAAACTGCCCACTTAATATAAAGTGTGGAACCCGTGGTGATACCCAGGAGCTAATGTGTACTTACACTGGAAATACACAAAAACTGCCCACTTTAAATACAGTGTGGTACCTGTGTTGATACCCAGGAACTAATGTGTACTTACACTGGAAATACACAAAAACTGCCCACTTAATATAAAGTGTGGAACCCGTGTTGATACCCAGGAACTAATGTGTACTTACGCTGGAAATACACAAAAACTGCCCACTTAATAGAAAGTGTGGAACCCGTGGTGATACCCAGGAACTAATGTGTACTTACACTGGAAATACACAAAAACTGCCCACTTAATATAAAGTGTGGTACCTGTGGTCAATACCCAGGAACTAATGTGTACTTACACTGGAAATACACAAAAACTGCCCACTTCAAATAAAGTGTGGAACCCGTGGTCGATACCCAGGAACTAATGTGTACTTATGCTGGAAATACACAAAAACTGTCCAAGTAAAATAAAGTGTGGAACCTGTGTTGATACCCAGGAACTAATGTGCACTTATGTTGGAAATACACAAAAACTGCCCACTTAATATAAAGTGTGGAACCCGTGGTGATACCCAGGAGCTAATGTGTACTTACACTGGAAATACACAAAAACTGCCCACTTAATATAAAGTGTGGTACCTGTGGTCAATACCCAGGAACTAATGTGTACTTACACTGGAAATACACAAAAACTGCCCACTTAAAATAAAGTGTGGAACCCGTGGTCGATACCCAGGAACTAATGTGTACTTATGCTGGAAATACACAAAAACTGTCCAAGTAAAATAAAGTGTGGAACCCGTGGTGATACCCAGGAACAAATGTGTACTTACACTGGGAATACACAAAAACTGTGTTGATACCCAGGAGCTAATAAGTACTTACACTGGAAATACACAAAAACTGGCCACTTAATATAAAGTGTGGAACCTGTGTTGATACCCAGGAACTAATGTGTACTTACACTGGAAATACACAAAAACTGCCCACTTAATATAAAGTGTGGAACCCGTGTTGATACCCAGGAACTAATGTGTACTTACACTGGAAATACACAAAAACTGTGTTGATACCCAGGAGCTAATGTGTACTTACACTGGAAATACACAAAAACTGCCCACTTAATATAAAGTGTGGAACCTGTGTTGATACCCAGGAACTACTGTGTACTTACACTGGAAATACACAAAAACTGCCCACTTAATATAAAGTGTGGAACCCGTGTTGATACCCTGGAACTAATATGTACTTACACTGGAAATACACAAAAACTGCCCACTTAATATAAAGTGTGGAACCCGTGGTGATACCCAGGAACTACTGTGTACTTACACTGGAAATACACAAAAACTGCCTACTTAATATAAAGTGTGGAACCTGTGTTGACACCCAAGAACTATTGTGTACTTACGCTGGAAATACACAAAAACTGCCCACCTAATATAAAGTGGGACCTCTATTTTATTACTTTAGCATTAGCAATTACTTTAGCAGGGTTTTTTTTTTTTTTGCACTGTCTAGTGACTTTTGAGGCATTTGCTTGAACAGCTACAATGTTTCTGTACATGTCCAAATTCACTTTGTTTGTGCCATCAGCAGTGAGTTACATCATCACTTACAGGACTAAGTAAAAATGACTTTGGCCCAAACAGTATGGAGGGCAGGGCACGGAACCTTTTAAGACAGTACAGTAAAAAAAAAAAAAAGTCAAACTGTGTTGATGAAATGCATTGGGTTAACTCTGGTAATGTTGATTTGGTGTAACAGCGAGCTGTACATATTTCCAAAAAATATTGTAAACTCTAGTAATGCTTTTTTAATAATTGTTATTTGTGTTGCTGGTATAAGTAGCAGAAGGCAGGAAAAGACAGGAAAGTAAATGTTTTATACCACCATACTTTTTACAACTGGGTACTTTATATTGTAAAATTAAGTAATATTGTGGGAATTCTTTCTTTCTACAGAACCATACAGTAGAGAGAATATGGCCGGAAATAAACAAGCGGGTTAATTTCTCAATCAAGAGTGCTCTAATCCAGATGGTCGACCAGGAGTCTTTGCATCTGAAGGATGGATTGTCAAGATACTGTGTGTCCAATCTTACATGTGAGATCAGCAGGATTGGAGTACAGCGATTTGTTTGTGCATGGAATAGCCATAATATTCTAGGTATGTGGGATATTGGCTACACTGTTTTACATTTTGTTTAGAACAGTTTTCTGACTTATTCTTTACTATCGGACAACAACATTCAGTTTAGCTGAATCAAGTGCTAATATATAAACCATCATTCTAATGTACTTGATAAAGTTTGACAGTGTAGCAAACAAGTTCTCTTAGACATTTACTTAATTTATTGAAAATATCAAACCAGTTTTACTGTATTTTTCCTGTTTGTGTATGTTTATAATGCACATTGAACCGTTTTATCTATAAACTTTGTGTAAATTAATTATATCATACAATTAAATTTAGTTAATTAAAAAAAATATTTATAGGCAAAGGCGTTCCTAATCTACTGGCCACAATTGGATGCAAATCAAGGATCTCAGAGGACCTTCTGCCGATGGCGTCAGAAGCTTCTGAGCTGTACAGACTGTTACAAACCCTTTTGTTAAAAGTGGCTACGTAAGGGTTTCACAACATAAAGGACACGTGAAACATGAGTGCACTGCATTAACATTTATTATACCCACGAACATCTAGAAACTCACGAAACATGTATCACAGACACAGAAACATACTTCACTTCAAATAATATGAAGATAACAAATATTAACAAGACGAACAGCAAAGTAATTTAACTAAATCAAAAGAAACCGGAAAGCTTGTTTGCTGGTTCCCCTCTCTCCTGCCATGCTCTGCTTCAGTGTCTTTATTATAGTGGATCCAAAATGACTCCAACGAGGTGCAGGTGTATAATGACACACAGGTGCTGACCTAATAATGAACTCAGACACAGAGAAAAACACACTGAGTCATGACGTCGTTACAAGGAGAAGAAAACACAAGACACAAACTGTAACAAGACAGACAATGGGACACAGTTTGACAGCTCCATCCATATTTGGCACTTATTCATTCCAGTCTGAAGAGGGCAAAAGTAGAGCAGAGACTGAATTTAATGTACTTTATTCTGACCTTGCAAATTTGTTCAACTATACTGTAAATGAACACTGCAGGCCATACCAAGATTGTTTAACTGAGCTTATTAACATCACCAGAAGATGTGCATAGTTGTTTGACAGCATCTTCACAGCTGGATCTTGTCAGACCATGCATAATATTTTGCTTCTGGCATACATTGTACATGTATTAGATTATGTAAGAAGAATGATATATCCCAGTTATGTCATTTTGGAGAGAAATTAAGTCCTTTGGTTGTAATGTAACACTTTAGAGGTAAAATTGTTTATTTAGTTTTTCAGATGTTTGTGTCAGTAAAACAAAATGACTACTAATAAATGTAATGTCAATGAACTGTTCTCAGATATGAAGTAAATGCAATACAACATTTTACTACTCAATATCTCTAATTTTCTCTGTCACAAACAGATAAGCCTATATGAACTGATAACACTAATGAACTGATAAGACTAATTAACTGTTAGAATACACCATCTATGTGCATATTATATATACAGAACATTTAAATCTGTGTTGTTGTTTTTTTACGGAACAAAAACAAACAGTTATACTGACATTTTAAACTTCCATAGATCGTATAACATTTAGAACTTTAGAAAGCCCAGCAACATGGACCACATTTTCAGTTGAAATCGGCATTTCACGCAGCCTTGCCCCCCCTGGATTACTGTATCTACACAGGTGCGGCAGCCAATCAGGCTTCTGCAACATCGTGCAAGCACTGGACTGTCCATCACACCTGCAACAAACATAACACAGAGTGAGAATTATCAGTTTTAACCCTTCAAATGCATGACTGATGGCCAGGATTTATTCCACATATGGTTCTTATACATTCATCTTTGCATTGATCAGTAAATAAAAAGACATTACTATATTGGTTTGTTATAATATTTGTATTTGTCATTGTATGGAGTCACTGCACAGGTTAAGTTATTTCACTTAAGATTAAAACCAGCTAAAATCTCTCTTTGGCTAAAATGTCATTTTAAAAACATGGCTATTTTGTAATTAATATGACTTAATGTTTAGTTCCTAGTATGTTAAGGGAATGGATCAGCCTTGTGACAAAGAGGTTCAAACAGGAAGTAGAACGTGAGAATGTAGCGACTTTCTATGTTTGTATTTGAGGGGATGTAGGTAAATGTGATGTCATGATTAAATGACTTTTGTCTTATATAATTATTTTTGCTTTAACTAAAAGGTATCCATGGCTCTAACTTTGCTCCCTGTTTGTGATTATGGACTTTTTTGGGTTATGATTTGCTAATGCTCTTGGCAGATCCATCACAATGACTGTTTCAGAAATCAGTATTACATATTAAGGACAAGGAATTTTTTTTATCACAGATAGGTGTCTAAACTGTCCAAATGGTATAAATTAATTAATTAACAAAATAGTCAAATAAAGCATATTTTGTTGCCTGTTGAGATTTGGATGGGTTCATTTTGAGCAGCTGCTTCCCCACCATCCTCACTGTACTCGTCAGAGCGCAATTCAGGATCTGACTCACATTTGGGATCTAAACCATTGGATACATTCAAAATATATGACTGTTGTTTTTATTATTTTCTAAATCTACATTTTGAGCTTTGTCATTAGATCCACTATCAAGTATTATATATTTATGTATAAATATATATTTTATATGTATGTACCTGCTCTACAGTAAAGCTCGATGTCATGATTTGCTACTTGTACATTCTTTCGTTGTATGGCTGCATTAATTACTATGATTGACGCATCATGACTCAATATTGTTGCTCAAGAAAAAAAAAATCTTGGGTCACTAGCGAAAAATGTAATGTTTATTTTTAAAAAAAAGTTAGAAATCTAGCGTTCGTTGGTAATGAAAAGAACAATAAATACTTATTTAATTTGTTTATTAAGGGGAGGCTAGTGCATGACATCCCAGGTCTCTTAAGACCCGAGATATGCATTTAAGGGTTACAATAACTTTTTTACTTCATTATTATATTCATTTATAATCCTGTATTGTCACGAGTATATAAAACATTTTATGAAAGTCAAGAGTGACGTGTCCGTGTGATGCCTGGGTGACTACTTGCCTCTGTACACATTGCATCTGAAGGATGTTCTCAAAATGTCACACTGCTGCCTTGTGAGGCCTTCGCTCTGCTTGCACACCTCTCTGATCTTCGCAGAAACTGCAGGTAGGCCATCGGCTGCAATAACGACTTCCTCAATCATGTCCTTGAGATCTCCAAGACCTAATTGTCGTTCCTTGATGTGTTACTATAGAAGTAAAACATACAAAAATAAAAAGACAGATGTTGCAATGTTTAATTCTATGTTTTTATGTACAGGTTAAACGATTCATTGGCACGTTCATAAATTCAGTCACTTGCGTCATTCCTCAATAAACCAACCATTTTAAACAATCAGTTGAATGAATGATTAATTCCTGAAGACCATCTATTTGCATTTTTCATGTCTCCTCCGAGCTTCATTGTACAGACTCTAGAAATATACCTAAATACCACTTCAGATGCAGTGTCAGTGTTTCCTCTGCAGTGCAAATATGGATATTGTTAATACTTACTGCAATTATTTGATAACAGCCCTGTAGTGTATTATTGAATTTGATTAGTTTGAAAAATTTGGAATAAAAGATGATGCAAACATTCAATAGAGTTAGAAAAAGTTAATCTAGACTTTGAAGTTGGCTTGAGAAAGAAAAGCGTGAAAGTTTAAAGTAAAACTTGAAGTTTGAAACCGTTTAGACAGACAGACAAACAGACAAAAAGACAAACAGACAGACAGACGGAGGGACACAAATAGACAAACAGATAGACAGACAGACGGATGGACACAGATAGACAAACAGACAGACAGACAAACAGACATATAGATAGAACGTTTCATGACTGAGGTTAGAATAACCTTTGTAAAAGGACAATATAATGTTCATAGATTATTTTAATTTTCTAGGGTCAACACTCATGGACTAACCAGACTTTTCTTCTCTTTCTTCTGCCCATCTCTGCAAACACATCCTCCCTTATAGCAAAGATTCTCCTGGAGCTTTGCTTCCAGTAAGCAGACCCTGTGGAGAATAGAAAAAAGTAATGAAAGTCAGAATGAATACTGTCAACTTTTAGCCTGACAAGCCAGACCCACATCAAGATGTTTGGTCTGGAAACTCACCATAGACAGGGCTCAATCCGAGGGGCGGGATAAACGGTTGTCTTTCAAACTCCCTCTGCACGCGATAGGATAGCGCTACACCAACCGGAGCAACGAAGGTGAAGGGGAGCTCGCTGACTGATTAAACATTCGCCGCATCCGGTCAGCTAAACTCCGAACACATCTTCCCTTTTTAAGAATGTCTTCCGGAGTCGCGGTCAGAGCTGATTCGAAAGACCGCCGCTGTTCGCCAGTTTCTCTGTTTACTAGAAGCACGCAAACGCAACTCGGCCGTCGTCATTATGGCCCCGCCCGCCGACTCTATAGCCTACATGATGTGATTGGGCCGTCCAGATTCTGAGGAATACAGCTCAGATGGGTATTGAGAGTTCCTAGACGACACTTGCGGGCAAATTAAATTAGCTGCCGCTAGGGTGCGTCTAGATTTCTAGGCTAGAGGTAGACACATGACTGTGTTATCTACAGATGGAGATAAAGAAAACAGCACAATATCAGAAAAAAAGACAGTATTATTACTGATTACAGTTATGGTACCGGGGCCGAGTCTAGAAAGGGCTTTCATCTGTGTAGCTATAAATTCCCCTCTTTGCATTAGATGGTAGGGTATATCATATATATGACGGTTGTCATATCCTATCTTGGTTAAGTAAATAAAATAAGCAAATAAATTATAGAATATTTTAAACACAGGAAAGAATAATGCGTTGCAACCAAATCAACCAGAGAACAACAGCGATATTAAAATACATACTCTTATTTTATTGCTTTGTGTTTTATTAAAATGTATTATAATGTTGTAACAACAACGAGTTTATGAGTTTAAGGTCTCGGGGAATAATTAACTCAAAAGGGGTTCAATATTCAATATTCATGAATTTATGAATATAATTTGCCCGTCATTCATTACGTATTAAAAATTTCCCGATAGGGAAAATTGTTTAATTAAATACAAGTAACCCTTTATGAAATTGCTTGAAATTATCCTACTAAGTTCGTCCACCAAATTAGTTATAGACTTTTCAACTCAATTCTCCATAAGGGATCACTGCTTTACGAGCGCATAAGAAACATTAACTTTACTGATCAGGACAAGTTCAATATTTCAAATGGTCATACAGTTTACTTTACTAACATAGTAGCATAAGCAGTTAGGTAACTTAGATCGCAAGTTTCATTGACTTTGTGTATGTGGGAGAACAACAGACCCAACTCATTAAATGTTTTTTTCGGAGGTTTAATAAACACAGACTAAAAATAACACTACGATTCACACAGAGAGTACACACTAAATATGCATCAAGAAAGTAGACATGTAGGTATTAACGAAAGAATACATAAAAGAGAATAATGAATAGAATGAAATTAGAGAGAGATAAAAGAGAGAGATGGGGGAGAGAGAGAGATGAGAGAGAGAGATGAGACAAAGCATTTAGAGGTAAAAACACAACTTTCCTTCAGTTCAACCACTACGACCTTCACGGAGCTTGTCCCAACGGGACAATACACACCTTCTTTACAGCAGTTTAAATTGTATAAGAAGAAGAATACTTGCATTTCTTTTGGTTTCGTTTTGGCTTCTCGCTTGTGTGTGTGTATATATGTCTGCGTCTCAGGTAGCTCTCTCCGAGGTCGGGAGGTGACGTAGTTTTCCTTTAGCGGCGTTTCGGGTCTACCTCCTGAAGTAGCCCGTGGCTAGTAAGTTGATGGAACGAGGAACAAAGGATTGTTGAAGACCGGATGGTAGAAACGGAGTTTCTTGAAGAGGAGTTTCCAGAAGAGAAGAGTTCAGAGGAGAGTTTCAGAAGTCAAGCCGGGAAGAAGTTTCAGAAGCGAAGAGGGAAGTCACGAGGGAGATTGTGGTCTCCACTGGTCTTTTAAGAGAATTAATCCACGCCCCCTTCTGGCTAATTCACCCAATCCAGAGGGTGAATTCGGTAGCGGGAAAAGTTCTCTTTGTCTCATTTTATGGCCTATTTTGCATGTTCCTGAGGTGTCGTAAAGGGGTGTTGATTTTGTATGGTTTTACTCCCAAGTCGGCTAAACATATTAATGATACATTTCACAATCCCATTTTGTGCATCATTGAGTAAGTCAAAGAAATAGGAATATTTAGATATCAAACACCTTATGGCTGGGAGATATTAAAACAGAGATACAATTTTACACAGGAATACAAGCATTTAAAATGAGCTTACATTGTTTCTATGCCATGACTGAGTAGGCCTGAGTCAAGGAGCATGCATATACACACCAAGCTACCTCGTATACAGTCTAGAATAGTCTTAATTAAAGCTTCATAAGGAGTGTGTGTGTGTGTGTGAGTCCTTGTGTATTGACAGGAGCCTTGGCGCCTTTCGGTCTGGGGAATGAAAAGGGGGGGGAAACAGGGTTCGAGTCGTGTGACCCGATCAGGGCCTGTGTTATTGGACGGGGTCGTAAAACTGCCGAAGTTGTCACTTCCCCCAGACTCTGTGGCGTGGCTCTTAATTTACATGCGGCTAAAAGCTACCCCCCCCCTTTTTACAATCAACACTGGGTTCCTCTTTGATCCTCATTGTAAGAGACCACAGACGCTACAATGTATATCTCAAAAGGATACTTGCGCGCAGCTGTATCCGTACAGAATCCGTTCAGCTGCAGCACCGCAGGACTTTTATTCTGTTGTGCGGGACTGAGGAGGAAATGATGACCAATCAGCAGAAATGGGCGTATATTCCTGCCCACGTGTAGAAATCTTTCTTTTATGTCTGTCTATGGTAGAAGAAATTCATCATAAAAAAAACAAAGAAAAGAAACCCTAGCTGTTTTCAAAATTTTCCATTTTCAATATTTCCATGACTTATCCAGTTGGTAGTAGGCTAAGTGATGGATAAGGATTTTCTAAAACACATTTTAAAGATTGCACTGCAAGCCTGGCATTGCTGTTTTAGGCTACTTTACATGTAGATAATAATCAATATTAACAGCAAATCACTATTTCTATAACTATTATATCATTTTTACAACTTAATTTAACCTACTTAAATCTTGGTCACATTTTTATTGCAGTTAAATAGTGCCACGAGGGAACGATTCTTAAATCGTGACCAAGATAAGTGTTAAAAGGAGCTTTGAGGTGTAATTTTTGTTAAATTGTCTCTATTGTTTTACTTAGAAAAGAAATGTAATTAAATGTGGAGGGTCCGTGTATGGTTGTAATCTTCACGAAAACCTTAAATATACAATGAAGTAAGTAGCTCCAAGAATATTGCAGCGTTAAATGTTAATTCTTTTGTGCGTTAATTTATACTATGGTCACGATTTAACTAAATTAACTGAATTAGACTACTATGCGTGTAAAAAAAAAAATATATATATATATATATATATATATATATATATATATATATATGGTATTCATTTGTAACCAGAATTTACCTAAAATGATGGAAATAAACAAACTATGTCCTTATTAAAATGAGCTAGGGAACTATTTAATAAAAATACAAGTTGAAACAAAATCTTAGTGACTATCGTTACCTAACCCTTTTCCTTCATGTCCATAATAAACATGATCATACCTTAAAAATCCTGGCCAAATTGTCAGCTGTCACATCGTCCTCTCTTAGGACAGCTGACAAAGTCCCCCTTTTTAATGTGTAGGTCGTTCTCGTTCCAATATTGACAAGCGACATTTTGCACAAACTGTTGGTAGAACGATATAACCGCCAAATTTTGAAGCAACCAGTTAAGTGCACTGGAAACTCCGCCCCGCAGACGATTCTAAATATTTCACTGGTCATTTCATTTTCGTTGCTTAGACAACACTAATCAAATAACCCCTATGGAACTATGATTATTATTATTTTTTTCATAGACGCATTTCGTCTATGGTGTTAACAAAGGCTTCGCGAATATTGTACAAAAGGTTTTTCAAATATCTTTTTTTTTTTTTTAAATGTCGTGCCCTACATTTATAACGCTATAGCAACATAGCGTTACATTACCATGGCAGTAAATTACAAAAACTAATTAAGCTACTGCTTGCATATGGAGGACTAAATTACTAAAAAATTTATAATTCAATAAATAATGAATTCAATAAAACAACAATTAAATGTACCAGTTTATTCTGAAATGTAATAATTCAATAAATAATTTATTAATATAATAATTAAATAATTATTTTAATTAAATATTAATTAAATAAATAAATATATTTATTTATTTTGTAAAATCACATGAAGACACAACATTTATACCGCCCACTGCCTATTGATTGGCATTTGTGAAATGTCCTCTATTATTATGAAAAAAATCTTTGGGATAATCGTGCTTTGGAAATGCATGACTTGTCAAATAGGTGTCAAGGTTGTAAATGCAGCATATTATTATGAAAAACAGCTTTTTGAAAAAGCACTTTTAATAATACTTTTTTATTTTTAAACAAAACAATAGTGTGTGTGGAAGAGGTAATTGGGAAATATATTAAATAAATGTTGTGTTTTCATGTAATTTTACAAAATAAATATATATTATTGCAACATAATATGCCCTACCCACAAAGCCGACTTTTTTTTTTTTTTTTTTTTTTTTTACCGGCTTGTTGTGGGCAGCTGTGGGGCTGTGTGACGATGCGGACTCGGGGGAGAGATAGCTCGCAAGCATCTCTTCCCCGCGAGACATCGTCGCCTCTGAATGATAGATACAGACCCATAATCTACGCGATGCCTCGGCAAACACGCGATCTGAGCGACCCAACCCCGTAATCTACACGCTGCCTCGGCAAGCGCGAGATCCGCGATCGAGTTATAGAATCTATATTGTAGACCCGTGATCTACACGCTGCCTCGGCAAACCCGAGATCCGAGCCACTAGATTCAGCCCCTCGTAATCTCAAACATGCTGTCTGCTCGCCATTATATTGTTCTTTCTCTTTCTTATTTTATTTATTTATTTATTTATTATTATTTTTTTTTTTTTGGCGAACTTCTTGACACTCGGCCGGCCAGTCTAAACTTAACCTGGACACAGTGCGAGTTACACCAATAGCTCCTCTTTTTATGAGTGTGTGTGTGTCGTTTTCTTTTGGCAGATCATCATCATCAACAACATCCAGTTCCTCGGAGCTGGAGTGCTGCTGCGTTTGTGCCTCAGCGCGAGCGGAAGAAAACCGCAGAGCGTGCTTCCAACTCGCTAACTGAGGCATGAGATCCAGCGGGTAAAGGCAGAGATAGGGGATCACCCGTCTCTAACCCCGCCACTAGATCCAACTGCGATCCCCAGGACGCGAGCCTCCACTGCGCCTCGGCAACAGCGGGACCCGAGCCCTGAGGACCGCGAGCCAAAGCACTCTCCTCGAAGAGTGCCCGGCGTGATCTTAATATGCGCATTGGGAGTCTCTCGCAATGCTCGCATTCAACCCCCTCGAGAGCTGACTGGGCATGCTCGAGCCCCAAACACATCACACATTAGGACATGTGTATCCCCACCCGTGATGTAACGTGGGCAGGGAGGAACACAACACCTATACGGACTTGCCATATTTGTTCCTTTCTTTTTTTTTTTGAACACACACACAATAAATGGACATGCAATTCACACAGAGCGCTTGTGAAGACACAGAAGCTGGTGACTGTTTGGTCCAGGAGTGCTTTATAGCTTCCTGGTCGATGACGTCACCCGCCCGTGACGTATCGTCCCGCTATTGGACTGATTACACAAGTGCTTCATGACATGGTACGCAGAGGCGTCCCCTAGCGTTTCGATGCAGCTCGAAGTTCCCTCGAGATAGGGAACTACATTACCAGTGATGCTGTGCAGTCTAAAACAACATTATGAAGCTGCAGACTCGGAGCCTGCATCTACAGTCCCGCACTCAGAGTCCCGCATTCTCAGACCTCTCGTTTTTTTCCGAAACAGCGCCTCCTGCTGTTCTGAAGATCGTACAACACCCTTATCCAAATAGGATGCAATATTACGTTATCGTTTCATTTAAAGTTTTCGTTTAAAAATAAATTTACACAAAATAACGCTTTTGCAAACATCTTTGCATTCCCAAAAAATGTCATTGTTTTCTCTGACTAAGTACGCAGTAGATTTATTTATTTATTTAATAAAGAGTGTGGGCAATTGAAAGAAAATTACTGATGGACAAAATACAATTACAGATTGAATGAACTATCCTCTGAAAAATATTATGTGATATATCGCAACAAGTATTTTGTTTTGTTCAATGTTTCTTTCAGGTTCACATGCTAATGGTCTAATTAACATATTACACGCAATGCTAACATGACAAAACCATATTTTTTTATATCTGGAATGCAAAGCATAACTCACACAAGAATAGACAAAACACCAATAATAAACGAGTCTGTAGGCTACTTTAACTATCACCTAAACATCATATTGCGGTAAACAGGACAAAGCAAAGAAAAAAGTAAGAAAGAATTGTGTTAGTGACTGTACTTTGCATCTTCAATTGCATAAGGTAAAATAATAACTAGGCCTACTGTAAATAATACAGTTTACAGTTAGTAATACAATTTTTGAATTGTACAGATATGTTTATTATTGGTGTTTTGTCTATTCTTGTTTGAGTTTTGCCTTGGATTCCAGATATCAACAGGTTTTTTAATGCTAGCAATGTATAATATGTTAATTAGACCATTAGCATAGGTTGACCTAAAAGAAACATTGGAATTGGAATTAAAAAAACATTGTAGCAATATAATATCACATAACATTTTTCAAAGGATAGTTCAATCTGTAATTGTATATCTTCCATCAGTAATTTTCTTTTATTTAAAAAACAAAACAAAAAACTAAAACAAAAAACTACTGGGTACTTTGTTAGTCAGAGAAAACAATGACATTTTTAGGGAATGCAAAGATATTTGCAAAATCGTTAATTTGTTTAGATTTATTTGGAAAACTTTAAATGAAACGACACAGTAATAATACATCTTATTTGGATAAGGATGTTGTACGGTCTTCAGAACAGCAGGAGGCGCTGTTTCTTAAAAACGAGGGGTCTGAGAATGCGGGACTCTGAGTGCGGTACTGTGGATGCAGGCTCCGAGTCTGCAGCTTCATACTACTCATGTAAGCCAAAAAAACTCATTAATAATTCACGCAAAAAACACAATGCACACGTTTAGACAATTTCACATGCATGAAATCAAATTTACATGCACAAAAAACTATTCACGTGCGAAAAATAAAATTATATATTCATAAAAAAAACATTTCACAAAGGTAAAATACAATTTGTAGATTTACAACTGTGCATAAACACTTTTGAATGTTTAAAATTTACAAGTTTGTCCTTGAATGTGAATGTGCAAATCGTTATTCGCGTGTGAATCGCCTTGGATGTGTGTGTGCGTGTGTGTGTGTGTGTGTGTGTGTGTGTGTGTGTGTGTGTGTGTGTGTGTGTGTGTGTTTTGAGACTCTCCTGGCAGTGCTCTCCTCCCACCCGGAGCAGTCGTATTCTTTAGCCAATCAGATTTAGGCTTATCAATCGGCCAATCATAGTCACGTGAGGGCGGGCCCACCTGTTGTTACGTCATCAACCTTTGCCCACAGTTCGTCATGGGGCTAAGCAGAGGTTTGCACAATTTGATCTGTTAATTTCTGTTTAGTGAAACTATGAAGTTAGAGATCAGTTATAGTGATAGTGTATTAAATATTAACAGATGTAAGCCATTGCTGTGGTAATCAGATGTCCCATGGAGACATATGAAGAGGAAATTATGCTTGTTTTGTTGTATATTAGCTGCAGGTAATGTACAGAGCCCCTCAGACAGCTCTCAGCTCATCTGGATGGCCAATAGCTCCCACTTAGCACTGGCCTCATTGGGGTTGTTTTTTAAATACACTTTAAAGATATTTTGCTATTTGTGCAACAGTATACAGTTTTATATTATTACACATTTATTGTTCCCCTGTATGTTTTTGGATTACACAACCTTTCCTCATCTGGATAGCAGTTACATACATATAAATTCATGCTTCTTTATTCTCTTTTATATATATGTACTTAAATATATACTTTATATATTTATAAAGTATGAAGGAGCACAACATATAGTACAGAGAAATATATATATATATATATATATATATATGGGTGTTTCTGCAACTACGGGCACTTTTGACTATCCCAATTTTTAAAAAAATCAACCTTTTTGAATTTACATTTTAACCATCATGGTCTGTAATACACATAACAATGTACACAAAATGTAATGTAGTCGTTAAGATTTTAATCTGGAACATGTTTATTTTTTATGTTTTTGGGGTCATCTTCTTAAAAAGTGTCCTTACCGCAACGTTACAATAACGTTCATTTCATACATTTTCCTTTATTTGTTTCTAAAAAAAAATATCATATTTAAATAGCTTTTTCAAATTTTACACAGTTTTGTAAATACTGATATAAAAATGATAATATACAAAATAGGGAATTTCATGTTTTTTTCTATGCCATGTAAAAAATTTACAGTAACCTTAGATGTCAATTGTCTCCATACGCACAAAATTTAACATTTATTTTTTTTTGTAACAGATTTTGCAATTTCAATGTGTAAATCATGTCAGCTTAAGTGTTAAAATATTTTTTTTGCAAATGAAAATGTGTAAAAAATAGAAAAAGAGCAGTGCTGCGGTAATGACATCTTGTGTCGGTAAGGACACTGTTAAAGTGCCACGAAATCAAAAACAGGCTAAAGAACAACAGTAAAAGAAACAGGTATTGCATGCAAGATACTGCAAAAATGCTACTAAATAACTCTTTTAATTAACTCTTTTAACTACTTTAAAAACATTTACATTTAATCATTTAGCAGACGCTTTTATCCAAAGCGACTTACAAAAAAGGGGAGAGCCATAGAATCAACGAAACAAACAAGGCCAACAACCTGTAAGAGCTGTAAGAAATCTCAATTAATTAGCACGGTACACTATTTTTTTTTATTTTTTTTTTTGGGACAAACAAACAAAAATTAATGGATAGTTAAGTGCTAAAAACATTGTCTCCTAAAGTTGATGCTGCACAAACCTTAGTAATAAAATAACACAAACCCATAGCACTAACAACATCTCACCACAACATTTTTTTCTCATTAATGTACACACAGCACCCCATAATGTCAGAAAAACACAGAATTGTTGAAATTTTTGCAGATTTATTAAAAAAGAAAAACTGAAATATCACATGGTCCTCAGTATTCAGACCCTTTCCTCAGTATTTAGTAGAAGCACCCTTTTGATCTAATACAGCCATGAGTCCTTTTGGGAAAGTTGTTCACACCTAGATTTGGGGATCCTCTGCCATTCCTCCTGCAGATCCTCTCCAGTTCTGTCAGGTTGGATGGTAAATGTTGGTGGACAGTCATTTTCAGGTCTCTTCAGAGATGCTCAATTGGGTTTAAGTCAGGGCTTTGGCTGGGCCATTCAAGAACATTTTAAGGGTTGTCATTGTCTTGTTGGAAGGTGAACCTTCGGCCCAGTCTGTGATCTTGAGCAATCTGGAGAAGTTTTTCGTCCAGGATATCCCTGTACTTGGGCGCATTCATCTTTCCCTCGATTGCGACCAGTCGTCCTGTCCCTGCAGCTGAAAAACACCCCACAGCATGATGCTGCCACCACCATGCTGGTGATATTTTTCTCCACACATACCGCTTAGAATTAAGGCCAAAAGTTCTATCTTGGTCTCATCAGACCAGAGAATCATTATTTCTCACCATCTTGGAGTCCTTTAGGTGTTTTTTTAGCAAACTTCATGCAAACTTTCATGTGTCTTGCACTGAGGAGAGTCTTCCGTCGGGCCACTCTGCCATAAAGCCCTGACTGGTGGAGGGCTGCAGTGATGGTTGACTTTTACAACTTTCTCCCAGCTTTGCATCTCTGGAGCTCAGCCACAGTGATCTTTGGGTTCTTCTTTACCTCTCTCACCAATGCTTTTCTCCCCGATAGCTCAGTTTGGCCAGACGGCCAGCTCTAGGAAGGATTCTGTTCATCCCAAACGTATTGCATTTAAGGATTCTGGAGGCCACAGTGCCAAGTGGAGCAGAAATATTTTTGTAACCTTGGCCAGATCTGAGCCGTGCCACAATTCTGTCTCTGAGCTCTTCAGGCAGTTCCTTTGACCTCATGATTCTCATTTGCTCTGACCTGCACTGTGAGCTGTAAGGTCTTATATAGACAGGTGTGTGGCTTTCCTAATCAAGTCCAATCAGTATAATCAAACACAGCTGGACTCAAATGAAGGTGTGGATCAAGGATGATCAGAAGAAATGGACAGCACCTGAGTTAAATATATGAGTGTCACAGCAAAGTCTCTGAATACTTAGGACCATGTGATATTTCAGTTTAGATTTTTATAAAAATCTGCAAAAATGTCGACAATTCTGTGTTTTTCTGTCAATATGTGGTGCTGTGTGTACATTAATGAGAAAAAAATGAACTTAAATGATTTTAGCAAATGGCTGCAATATAACAAATACTTTCCGTACCTACTATAATATATATATATATATATATATATATATATATATATACATATATGTATATATATGTATATATATGTATATATATATATATATATATATATATATATATATATATATATATATATATATATATATATATATATATATATTTCAGTACTAATACTGTCATTTAATTTAAAAAGAATGTAAAGTAAACCTTGAATTTGTCTCTACCGCGACACAAGGTCTTTACCGCAACACCTAAATTTGCTGCGGTAAAGACATGTTGCGGTAATGACATTTTTGCTAATATTTTAGCTAATTGCAGCTAGCAAGGCCTACTACATTAGTTTTGACTCTTAGCATCTTAATATACAATAATTCAACAGTAATTTACATTTATTTTTTGAATGTAGTCCAAAATACACAGTTATTAAGCTGAATGGTAAGGACGCACAATAAATACTAGAGCAGAAAAGATCATGTTTACCTTATTTTTTTGGCATCTTCTGAGTGAGGTAGTGTGGTGGCCTAGTCTGTCAGCAATGTGCTCAAGTGATAATTTCTGTTTCTATAAAAACTAGACTTGTTTGTGTTTGATGACATTTCATAATAAAAGTTTTTTTTCATTGTTGCGGTAAGGACTCAAAAGTGTGGGACAGGCACATTTAGTTTAAAAAATCATAAAAATGATCAGTAAATAATACAAAGAATTTTAAGATGATTTAAATGAATCTGTATATTAAACAAGTCCATTTGAAATAATATCAAATTTTAATTAAATTAGCTTATGTTATGTATCTCAACATTGAGACCACAGGTGTGGGACACTAACAAAAATGGTGTTTTGAGCTATAAACGCTTCATAATATTATATTAAATCACATTACTCAGTAATTATATTTTTTGTCAAGGTGTGTAATGGCACTGTGAATATATTTATAAAGCATTATATGACAAATTTTAACATAAATCTAAAATTTCACTGCTGGGACTTAAAAGTGCCCGTAGTTGCAGAAACACCCATATATATATATATATATATATATATATATATATATATATATATATATATATATATATATATATATATATATATATATATATATATATATATATATATATTTCTCTGTACTATATGTTGTGCTCCTTCATACTTGAGATTGTCAGTTCATCATTTACTCATCTTCAATTTGTTAGTTCCATACCTTTAGCCTATGTATGAATTTCTTTGTTCTGCTGAACACAAATGAAGAGATTTGGAAGAATATTTGATATTTGTAGCCAAGCAGATCTTGTAGCCATTGACTACGATAATTAATAAAAATCTAATTAATAAAACATATACATCAACTGTAGCAAATGTGTTTGAAACTTTTAATTCTGACATAAAACAAGAGCATTTAATAATGTATAGCAGAGTTTTATTCCTTGAATGTGTACATTAATTCAGTAACAATGCATGACTTTCAATCTCTTATTGAAACAAAGGACTGTTTTGAAAGAATTACAGTAGGGATGGTAAGGTCAAGGTACTGGTTGTCTCTGCAACTTTATACATCATCTGTCTTGGAAATCTGAAACAATAAAACTGAATGTGCAGCTTAAAACACACCATAGATGAAATGTAAATGGTGTTCAATGTATGCACTTCATTACATAAATTATCATCATAAGCTGAATGTGTGCTGGACATGACATGCAGATACAAACACACTGCTGACACTGCTTTTTCCTACAAGACCATGTGGAAAATATCTAAAAACGAAGCGCATGAATAGGCTAATTATTTATGAAGTATCCATAAATAGTTAAAATAAATTTCTATTTTCACACTTGGCCCAAACAGCAGTTAATACACTATCACTACAACTGATCTCTAACTTCATAGTTTCACTAAACAGAAATGAAAAGATCAAATTGTGCAAACCTCTGCTTAGCCCCATGATGAACTGTGGGCAAAGGCTGATGACGTAACACCAGGTGGGCCCGCCCTCACGTGACTATGATTGGCCGATTGATAAGCCTAAATCTGATTGGCTAAAGAATACGACTGCTCCGGGTGCGAGGAGAGCACTGCCAGGAGAGTCTCAAAACACACACACACACATCCAAGGCGATTCACACGCGAGTAACGATTTGCACATTCACATTCAAGGCCAAACTTGTACATTTTAAACATTCAAAAGTTTTTATGCACAGTTGTAAATCTACGAATTGTATTTTGCATTTGTGAAATGTTTTTTATGAATATATAATTTTATTTTTCGCACGTGAATAGTTTTTTGTGTATGTACATTTGATTTCATGCATGTGAAATTGTCTACACATGTGTGCATTGTGTTTTTTGCGTGAATTATTAATGAGTCTTTTCTGCTTCCATATTTAGCAGCCACTGTTTGTTTTTCCACTAATATAAACACATTGGACACATTAGAGATCATTTAAACTCTGAGGCCTTAAAGATAAGCTTGAAATGAGTGACAGTTCTTTTTAAATTCTTGTAAATGTTGCGTGTAATTGTATTTTAATTACTGGGGGGTGTTAGAATTGGGAGTACAATTTCATGAAGGCATAAAATGAATCCTATTTGACCTTTTGCTCTCTATCTTTCTGGAGGAGTTACAACTAAGTAATTAGACTGGTTGGAAACTGTAAATGAAAATTATAGTATGAGCATTAATTAATTCAGAGCTGTAAGAAAATTACAGCATGATCACAAATGAATAAAGATCTATAAGAAATCGACAGGAGGATTATGAATTAATAAAGATCGATAAGAAAAAGACAGTATGATCACAAATGAATAAAACTATAAGAAGATGGCAATATGATCACAAATGAATAAAGATCTATAAGAAAATGACAACATGATCATGAATTAATAAAGACCTTTCAGAAAAAGAATGTATGATCACAAATTAGTAACTACCCATATTAAGCATTATCTATAAGAATAAAGCAGTGTAATCATCAATCAATAAAGAGCCACTAGAAAATAACTATGATTATGAATTGCTACAAGTCAAGCTTTGGTGAAATACAATTAGTTGCATTTAACCTTGCTCTGACCCCATGAAACTCCCTCTGGTAGTAATTATTGGCCGTGTCTGTTTCAACAATGGTAGGTGAATATGAATTTACCCATAATGCACTTCTCTACCAGGTTTTCCATAGTTTGGTGTCATTTTAATAAAAAAAAACTGATTCATATTGTGTTATGCAATATTCTTGTATATTCTAGGAAATGTGTAACATCTTACTTTAAAAAAAAATAATAATAAAAAAAAAATGTGTTACCATAATCGTAATAGGCGTCTATTTTAGTTGGGTTTGCGCAGTATTGCCATAGTTAGTCAAATCAGCTTCAATGCTATGTTGATTCATGGAGTAATGGGGTAATGTCAGTGACACCCAATAGCTCCAGGTTACTTTGATGACCTTTGTGCATTATAGGATTATGTGTTGTAGAAAGTATATGATACATGTATTTTTCAGATTGTAATTTTTTTATTAAGTTACATAGTTGCTCCAGATAGTATCTCATAAGCATGGTATCTTTTTAATTAGCATAATTTTTTAACTGCTTTGTGTGTATATATATATATATATATATATATATATATATATATATATATATATATATATATATATATATATATATATATATATATATATATATATATGTTGTGGCTGACAACTCTTAGTTGGGACGTATGTTTAGCTTCTTTGACAAGCTATTTGACTCATATAAATCTAAATTGTACCTTTTGTTGTGGATGAGACAGGTTCCAGCCGATGGAGTACAGAGCAGGTGAGTAGAGCAGGGCAGGTGAGCAGAGCAGGGCAGGTGAGTAGAGCAGGGCAGGCAGCAGACGGGTAAGCAAGTGGATATTAACAAACAAAACATGGACTCCAGTAGTCCAACAAACGGTTGTTAAAAGGTTGAAGAAGGGTGGTAGTTAAAGGGTGGTTGAAGGCACAATTTAATATCAACTAAATGTCCAAAAAATGTTCAACAATGATTCAAATAGCGATTGTAAAGAACTGTGTGCTACACGTTCCAACAGCTTCCTATGTTCCTTTGTTCCTTTTGAAAGTGAGAGGCAGCCATTTTCTTTACTCAAATATTCTCACCACCCATCAAAATAAAAGTCCCTACAAAATAAAAGACCCTAATCTAACAAACATACCCGTGCTCAAATAGAAAATAATTTAGATTAACCCAAATGCAGAAATGGCTCCTACATAGCCGGCCCCTTATAGCTATTGCGGGAAGCAAGCTATAACTAAAAAATAAACTTTCCAAGGAGCCATATATTATTCCCTTATTACAAGGATAAATGAGTGCAAAGATTCAGTGTATGCATCTGTATGCCAATGTATGCACGTGCGCAAGTCCAGTCAGATTTCACTCAGTTTAAGATTGCTGGGCTTCTACTAGCAAGCAGATCTTACTGATAGGTCTTTCAAGTAGGCTTGTTTTGGTTTGAAGCCGTACACTGCGGACCAAGCCTTTGGAGTCAGGGAAGGTTTCAGTAACTCTAGCCAGCATCCATGATCCTCTTGGCGCTGTGCTATCAGCTACTAGCACAATGTCTCCTGGACAGAAGTTGCGTCTGGCACGAGACCATTTTTGCCTTGTTTGCAGAAGAGGGAGATACTCTCTGACCCAGCGTTTCCAAAATAAGTCTGCGATGTACTGGATCTGTCTCCAACGACGTCTGGTGTAAAGATCTTCCTTTACGAACAAACCTGGAGGCAGAACAGGCTGTACCTTAAGCTGCAGTATATGGTTAGGCGTTAACGGCTCCAAGTCATTTGGGTTATCAGAAACAGTTGTGAGTGGACGGCTATTGAGAATGGCCTCAACCTCACACATCACTGTCTGAAGGCCTTCATCATCCAGATACTGCTGGCTGTTGACTGACCGTAACGTTGTTTTGATCATGCGAATCAACCTCTCCCATATCCCTCCATGATGGGCGCCATGGGGAGGGTTAAATGTCCATTTCACTCCCTTTTGGAGCAGGCTTTTTTCAATTTGTTGCATATTCCAAGATTTCAAAGACTATTTTAGTTCCTTTTCTGTGGCAACAAAATTTGTTCCATTGTCTGACCGCAACTCAGACACTGGACCTCTTCTGGCAATGAAACGTCTAAATGCATGAATGCAAGAGTCAGTATCAAGGGAATGTGCAACCTCCAAGTGTATTGCACGGCTGGCAAGACATGTGAAAATCACGCCATATCGTTTTACAATGCTGCGGCCTCGTTTCACCTCTAATGGCCCAAAATAATCAACTCCTACATGCGTGAAGGGCGGAAGGTCAGGGGTCAATCTGTCAACTGGCAAGTCTGCCATCTTTTGTTCACCTGTACTCAACTTAATTCTTCTGCATTTGGTGCATTCATACACTACCTTTCTGGCCAGAGTGTTGGCGCAAGGAATCCAATATCTTTGTCTGAGTTTGGAGAGCATGAAATTTCTTCCAGTGTCCAACTTCTTGATGGATGTACTGAAGTAAGAGTTTGGAAACGTGATGGTCCTTAGGGAGAATAGCAGGGTGTTTCTGCTCAATGGGCATTGACATTTTACTCAGACGCCCACCAACTCTTAAGATGCCATTGGCCATCAGAGGATCCAACCTGTAGATGGAGCTTTTTCTGGTTACATTTTGCATGCCTTTCTGCAAACGGGCCATTTCCTGTGGGAATCCCTGCCTTTGGCAAAACTGTATGATTGCGACCTCAGCACGCTCTAGATCGCTGATTGATAGAACATGTGGACCTGTCTTTTCATGGTTTCCTTTTCTTTTGGTCATGACATGTCTGTTTAGATCTTTCTTGCCATTCTTAAGTAATTTCAACAGGACAGACTTGAACCTCAGGAACCACGCCACAGCTTTCTTAAGCCTCATCCAAGTTGAGAAGTAATTCATAAGGTAAGTAGTGGCGTCACAGTTTTCCTTCACAGAAGCATTGACAGTGACAACTCCTTTTCTTAATTCAGGGTCATCTTGAGAGAGAATGGGTTCAGATGGAATCTCTGGCCAGTGATGAGATGGTTCCTTTAGAAAGTCTGGGCCACCGATCCATGTTGTTCCTTTCAGGAATGTGCTGACATGTAGTCCCCGAGAGGCACAATCAGCGGGATTGAGTTTGGTGCCTATATACCTCCATTGAGAGACATCTGACGCACTTCTGATGACATTTACACGATTTGCCACAAAAGTTAGGAATCTTCTGCTTTCATTCCGGATGTACCTTAGAACAGTCATGCTATCCGTCCAAAACAGAGACCTTTCCAATTCCATATGCAACTCCTCAGATAGCATCTTGTCTATTCGTACAGCCAAAACTGCAGCAGTAAGTTCCATTCGTGGTGTAGTCATCAGTTTTAAGGGAGCAACTCTGGCTTTTCCCATTAAAAAGGTGACGTGGAACTTGTCGCTACTGGTCAACCTGAGATACGTGACTGTTCCATACCCAAGGTCACTCGCATCACAGAAGTGGTGCATCTGTGCTGTTTTGACATCTCCAAAGTTGTTTGGTACAAGACATCGATTGACTTTGAACTCCCTCACTCTTGGAAGATCTTGCCACCATCGTTTCCAAGCTTGAGCATGGACCTCTGGCAGTTCTTCATCCCATCCAATGCTTTGCTTGCATAATTCCTGCAAGATGCGCTTTGCCGGAAAGGTGAGTGGTGCAATGAATCCAAGTGGGTCATATATAGAACTGACCATGGACAGAATCCCACGTCTGGTGCATGGATGCTCCTTTATTGTCACCTGGAATGTGAAAGTGTCTTCTTTTACACACCACTGCACACCGAGAGCTCTTTCAACTGGCCAATCCTCTATGTCAAGATCAAGATTTTTTATGTCTTTGGCCCTTTCTTGCTCTGGAATAGAGGCCAATACAGCTCTGTTGTTACTAATCCATTTGGTCAACTTAAAGCCTCCAGTTGCACAGAGTGATTTCAGCTCTTTACAAAGTCTAATGGCATGGTCCTCTGTGTCCACTGCCTTTAACAAATCATCCACATAGAAGCTGTTCTTAACTGTGCTAGCTGCATCAGCTGAGAAGCACCCTTTGTTATCCTCAGCTGTCCTCTTTAAAGCATAATTTGCACAGCTAGCCGATGATGTTGCGCCAAACAGATGTACAATCATTCTGTACTCTTTTAGTGGCTGACGAATGTCCCCATTTGGCCACCAAAGGAAGCGCAAGAAGTTCACATGATGAGATGGGACCTTTACTTGATAGTACATTTTCTCCACATCAGCCATGATAGCAATGTTGGCAAGACGGAAACGGACTAAGACCCCAATTAAGCTGTTTGTAAGATTAGGACCTTGAATGAGTTCGGCGTTCAGTGAGGCACCCTGATAAGCTGCAGAGCAGTCAAATACCACACGCAAGCTCCCCTTCTTTGGGTGAAACACACCATGGTGTGGAATGTACCACACTTTTCCATTTTCCTGCATCAACTGGTCTTGGGGTACAGGTTCAGCATATCCGCATGCTAGGACTGTTTCCATGAATGCCCTATACTCATTATGAAACTCAAGACTCCTTTGCAACTTTCTTTTTAAAGACAAAGCTCGTTGCTCTGCCATGTGACGGTTGTTTGGCATCATAGGATTATCCTTCTTGAATGGCAATGGCAATTGATAATGTCCATCCAAAATTTCAACGGAGCTGTCCATTATCTGCATGAATATGTGATCTTCTACCGACATTTGTTTCTTCTCCTCAAAAGTCTTTTCTGGGAAATCATGGTTGTATTGCTGAATTAAAAGTTCACTCAGGTTATCAACAGAAATCCGATGTGCATGAACATATTTCTGACCTTGCTTGTTGATGCATGCTTCCTCATTGTGGAGAAGTCCATTCACCACCCAACCTAGCAGTGTTTTAATAGCAAAGGGTCCATTACCCTGGCTATTGATAATTCTCCAAGGTTCCATCACTTTGGGTGCATTAATCCCAATCAGAAGGTCAATTCCAGCATTAATGTTGGGAATATCAATGTCTTGAAGATAAGGCCATTTTCGAATATCTTCTTGTCTAGGGATATGTTCCCTGTTGACTGGAATTTCTTGCTGAGTGTAAACTTCAGGTAGCTTTATGAACTCCTTTCCGTCCAAGCTACACACTTCCAGTCCCTTGACTACCAGGCTGTTAACAAATTTATTTTGCCCCATAGTGCGCAGAAGTATTTGTTGATGTTTTCCATTAGCATTCAAGTTTCTCCTCAGATGTTCTGTGCAGAATGTTGCGGAGCTCCCTGGGTCAAGGAAAGCATATGTCTGAACTACATGATTTGAATTACTCATTTTGACTTGAACTGGTACTATTGCAAGTGCACAGTGTTCATCACTACAATCAGGTGCTTCTGCTTTCATTGAAACCAACCCGCTGCTTACCGCCCTTTTGTCTGAAGGACCTGCATTACTCTGCTCTTTCGATACATTTTGAGGAATATGCAAGATAGTGGGATGTAATTTTGAACAAATTGAACATGTTTGTCTATTTTTGCAAGTGAAACTCATGTGCCCTTTAACAAGACAACCAAAGCAAATGCCTTTAGTCTTTAACAGCTCAACTCGTGCGTTGTGAGACTTCTTCGTCAACTCTTGACATGACACAATCTCATGCTCACCATTACAGAGAGGACAGAGTTTTGATGAACTGTTTTTGGGCACATTGGTTTCTTGCTTTGTGCTCTGTTTGTCGTTCCTTGGTGCAACTGATACTGTTGTGGCGAAACTGCTCCCGCTGTTCTTCTGCATGGCAATCGTTGACTTGTTACTATCAGCAGCTGCTTTTGGTGACCTTCTGTTTGAGGAGCCGTCTTGAAGGTTACCAAACACTGAGTCTTGTAGAATCCTGGCCTGCCTTTCCAAGAAGAGGACAAGATCAGAAAACGTGGCTCTTGCTCTTGTTCGTTCCATGATGTCAAAGGCATGTGATCTCCATTTTTCTTTTACTTTGTAAGGCACCTTGGAGATTAAAATCCTCAGGTTTAATGGAAGGTTCAGCTCGTCCATGTACCTTAAGGTACGCATTACATTGCAGCATCCACGGAGGAAAAGAGCATAACTGTAGAGAGCTTCTCCATTGTCTGATGGGATGTTATTCCAATTTAAAGCCTTATCCATATAAGCATTAGTAATTTTAAATTCATCTCCAAAATGAAGTTCCAATAGTCGTTTTGCCTCTGCATATCCTCTATCTGCATCCATATGAAGGCAACTTCTGACCAGTTCCTTTGGTTGGCCAGAGGTGTATTACTCAAGGTAATACAGTCTGTCTTGGCTATTGCTGGTATTTTTCTCAATAGTGTGTTCAAATGCCTGCATAAATGGTTTGAAGTTCAGAGGTTCACCGTTAAACATGGGTAGATGTCTAGTTGGAAGTAATGTCATTTTCTGCTGCTGTGCAATAAGATCAGCAACAGCACCCAGGTTACTGGTATCCGAGATTAAAGTCGTATGTGGAAAGGAAGTACCTGTAGCTGCTTGACTGGTCGGATTGGCTTGAAAGGTCTGAACAAGCCTTTGTGACTTCTTCGGTCTTGTATCCTGTGTAAAAATCTTTTGCAATGGTGTTTTGGGAACATTAGAAATTTTTGCATACTCCACTGGTGAGAGTTCTGCATGAACATGTTCCTTGGCTCTTTCATAATTCCTTGCCAGATACGAATTCATGCCATTTCCTGGCAATTCTGAAACAGAATTCATAGATTCAGCATCAACGCTCCGTAACACTTGCACCTTTGCATTAGCTGCAGCCAACTCGGTTTCAAGTTCAACTCTTTCCATTTCATTTTGCACTTTAATTTTTTCCATTTCCAAGGTGTGCCTTTTCTTCAATCCTTCAGCTCGTTGCAATAGAGCTGCCTTTTCAGCTTCAGCTTTTAAACGTGCAGAAGACACTGACGAAGACTTTGAGCCAACACTGGCACCAGAACGTGAAGGTTGTAACTTACTGGAATGTGCTGCCACAATGGATATACTGTCATAAGGAGACACCTCCGTTTGGGATTTATAGCTTTGAGCAATCTTCCACATTTCTACATCATTCAGAAATGTTTCAAAAGTTTGCATCTTTGGTTGATACCAATCATCATTGTCACTTTTGCGTTCCTCTTCCTCATACAACACTTGCACAGATTGATGCACATCTTTAAACTCGTCCAGTGCCACATGGAGCTGTTCAATGCCTGTGTCAACGGCTTCAATATCTCCACCTTTTATTAATTCCTTTAATTCATTCATTTTGCGTGTACACACACCAAGTTTTCCTCTGCGTGTTGCGCAAAGCTCTTTAAGTTTGTCATCAGCCATTTTTGAGAACAAAACAAAACAAAAACTTATTTTCTTAAAAAAAAAAAAAAAAAATTAACAGCAGTTATCTTCAACTCAGTTGACTCTCATGTCTTTGTTTAAGCTGTATATGAATGAAAAACTAAATCATGGACCGCTCCAATAGCAAATCCAGTAGCAAATGATAATGCACTCCAATAGTGAACTTGAAAAAAGGTAATTTCTCAAAAAATCCAAACTTCGTCAACTCCAAAGTATCAAAAGAAAACCAACTTGATTGTGAAGCAATGTAAACGGTTGCAGAGTTCTTTACTTATGTTGTGGCTGACAACTCTTAGTTGGGACGTATGTTTAGCTTCTTTGACAAGCTATTTGACTCATATAAATCTAAATTGTACCTTTTGTTGTGGATGAGACAGGTTCCAGCCGATGGTGTACAGAGCAGGTGAGTAGAGCAGGGCAGGTGAGTAGAGCAGGGCAGGGCAGGTGAGCAGAGCAGGGCAGGTGAGTAGAGCAGGGCAGGCAGCAGACGGGTAAGCAAGTGGATATTAACAAACAAAACATGGACTCCAGTAGTCCAACAAACGGTTGTTAAAAGGTTAAAGAAGGGTGGTAGTTAAAGGGTGGTTGAAGGCACAATTTAATATCAACTAAATGTCCAAAAAATGTTCAACAATGATTCAAATAGCGATTGTAAAGAACTGTGTGCTACACGTTCCAACAGCTTCCTATGTTCCTTTGTTCCTTTTGAAAGTGAGAGGCAGCCATTTTCTTTACTCAAATATTCTCACCACCCATCAAAATAAAAGTCCCTACAAAATAAAAGACCCTAATCTAACAAACATACCCGTGCTCAAATAGAAAATAATTTAGATTAACCCAAATGCAGAAATGGCTCCTACAATATATTATATATATATATATATATATATATATATATATATATATATATATATATATATATATATATATATATATATATATATATATATATATATATATATATATATATACATACATACATATATAATTGAATATTTCAGTGTGGATGAGCATGTATGAAAAAGGATCTATAACTGACTATGACTGTATGGTTGTGAATTATTATAGATTTGTAAGACAATGACAATACAGTCATGAATTGATAAAGAGCCATAAGAAAATGACAATAATATAATATCATTTAACAGTTATTTTACATTATATAGAATATTTCAGCTTTTGTTGTAGGTTAAATAATAAATCCTTATTTTACACTTTTACACTTTTACACTTTTACACACACACACACACACACACACACACACACACACACACACACAACCCTTAATTATGAGGACTACCCTGGTTTATCTGGACATCACTCTCACACACACACACATATTAAACTTTACCCATGAGAGTACCAAAATACCAGCATATAGAAAGACAAGACAAGAAACTATCAGCAATTGTTTGACCTGGCTCAAACTTAAGAGAGACTTCAGAAAGTTAACCATCACTGTCTGACAAAAATGCATTTGTAAGAATACACAAATATCGGTAAGAGCACACATTCATGCATGCATTTTCTCAAAAATGTAGATTAGATATGTAATTGAACAGTTCGAGATTATGGTTTTATTGTAAATTATATAAGCATTTGTCATTATTGAAACTTGAAATGTTGCCATCCTAATTTATTAATTAGATTAAGTAGTTTTTCTAAAAATAGTTTAGAATAAAGCAAAATGGTGTTACATTTTATGGTGTTTCCGTGTTATTGTGAAAAGAGATTATTGTTCAAGACTTGGTATTAGTATCTAAATTAACATTGCTGGGCATCATTAACCATATGAAACATACATATACAAACACCTAACCCTTGATTATGAGGACATTCTGGGTTTAACTGGACCTCACACACACACACACACACACACACACACACACACACACACACACACACGTTTCTCGGGCTATAGGGACAATATTTGAAATGTTGCCCAAATCAGACTGGGCACAGGGCTGTGGGGACACTGGGTTCCAGTGGTGCTAGAGCTACAAAAAACATATCAAAAATCATGAAAAAAAAAATCAGGGAACCTATACACGACTTAAAATTAAAAGATTTTCTTAGCACAACTGAGATATAAAAAAGGCTTTTTTTTCAGACTTTCTGGTGGTTTGTAAAGACTTTTCTGTAACAGAGTCTATAAGGACAGTGTGGTGTACAAGGACAGTGATGTCATCATACACACACACCAAATATAACCTGCTTTGAGAGAACACATGGTGTGTGAGGCCAGTTCAACATACACACACACCAAATATAACCTGCTTTGAGAGGACACATGGTGTGTAAGGCCAATTCATCATACACACACACCAAATATAACCTGCTTTGAGAGGACACATGGTGTGTAAGGCCAGTTCACCATACACAGACAGCAAATATAACCTGCTTTGAGAGGACACATGGTGTGTAAGGCCAGTTCACCATACACAGACAGCAAATATTACCTGCTTTGAGAGGACACGTGGTGTGTGAGGCCAGTTCAACATACACACACACCAAATATAACCTGCTTTGAGAGGACACATGGTGTGTAAGGCCAATTCATCATACACACACACCAAATATAACCTGCTTTGAGAGGACACATGGTGTGTAAGGCCAGTTCACCATACACACACACCAAATATAACCTGCTTTGAGAGGACACATGGTGTGTAAGGCCAGTTCACCACACACACACCAAATATAACCTGCTTTGAGAGGACACATGGTGTGTAAGGCCAGTTCACCATACACACACACCAAATATTACCTGCTTTGAGAGGACACGTGGTGTGTGAGGCCAGTTTACCATACACACACTCCAAGTATAACCTGCTTTGAGAGGACACATGGATTATAAGACCAAAGTGACTGAGGCACACCATTATATTAATATGGAATATATTAGAAAGTCATTTTTGTTTTCTCTTTTGACCTCTGTTTTGCATTACAATTTGGCGCATAAGTTGTAAATAACTCATCGGGATACATTGCAGATAATGTAGATAAGGAGGACAATCACTCCATTCTACACTTCTTCCTATAGAAAACATCAACACCTACAATCAAATTCTGTCAAGCTACACAAGTGTACAGAAAACACCACGGCTCTTATCTGATGGGGTCTACCTACAGGTGGGCCAAGAGTCATTAAATCAACTAGGAGCATATCAGAAACAGTTATTGCATCCACTAGGACCAACCAGCACATATCATTGCTCTCTAGTATTGATGGGAGTTTTTCCATGTCCTAAACCAACTGCTAACCTGCCATCATGTTTCACATCCACACTGTTTACAGTTTTTCTCAATTGCTAAAACAATATTTCTGAAACCTTGCTCCATTTTCTGAAACCATTAAACACAAAACCTCCTCTTCAAGCACTATTCACAAAACCTCTGACTTCTCTTGCAAAATGAAACTTTCGCCTCAAAACAGTTTTACCTGTGTTCAAAATCAAACACTGCTCTCAAATCATAAACAAAGTGATCAACATGATAAACTCTATCAAGCAATCAGTAAACAATACAGCAAAAAATAGAAAACACATTGTTCAAAACGTAGTTCTCAGGCAGAAGTACATTTTTAATCTCAAAACAAATTTCAGATTTTTGTCATTGTCATGTGTTAACTTGGTCAATGCACTCAAACAGAGTGAGGATCCAAAACTGCCTTAACAGCTTAGCAACACTGACCTGGATGTACCAAGGGATGGAGGCTGGTAACTGGGTGACGGAAAGGGGTTTATTTACAAGGTGCAACGTAGAGGCAGTTCCCAATAAAGTGCTGGTGATATTTACAAGTCCTTATTTACAGTAAAAAAATAAAATAAAAAATAAAATATCCAAAAATGTATTTACAACAGGCTGTGTAAAATATTTAGCAGTGAAAGGCTAAACCAATAAATTGGTCCAATACACTGTAACATGATTCAGGTTTACTGACTCAATGCTGAACAATGCTGCATGAGGCATTTAAATAGGCTAAGCCACTCAATTGGACTAAACCAAAAATAAAGGAAGAGGTAACATAGAAAATTAACAAATACATTGCAAATGCAAAAATAAAATAACAATACATAAACTTTCATAATATACAAATACATAAACATTTAGGTAAAGAAAAGAATGTAATAAACAATATGAAGTCAAACAATATGATGGCAAAACTCCCCCTGTTCAACTACACAGTTGAACTGCACCTTCTAGTGGCGGGAACGGGATATACAAAATGGCGGATGTAAATGCAACTCAGTTTGACTGTTTGGAATGGAATGATGAAACAATACGTAAGTGTTTCTGTTTGTATTTGTAAATGGATTTAGTTAACAAAATAAAAAACGTTTAACATGAACACTTGTTGTACGTTTCTTTTGTATTACACAAACACAAAGTAACAAAACATCTAAACATTTAACCAAACAAACAAAAAGTCATGGATGTGGACAAAGCCTCAACAACACACACAGGTGGAAATACAAACATTTCTGTGTTAATTGATGTATATTCTTGCGCAAGACAGAGATGAATGTATGTGTATGTGAGGTGATGTAGAGAGTCCAAATCAAAATAAAAGTCCTTTCATAATAAAAGTCACTTGTCACAGGTCTCTGTGACATCATGTGATGAATGAAAACATGTTTCATCATAGTAGCTCAAAATTGGTCAGAAATTATTGCTACTCTGCTTTGCTTTGCAATTTTTTGTTCTTCCTCTTGCTTGTAGCCCTATTTTTACCAACTCATTTTCATGAAATGCATATACATCACAAATTGTATTTATTGTGCGATTTATATGGCACAATTAGTTTTTATGTACATATGATTTGCATTGTCACTCCATTGGGTAGGTTTAGTTGTTTGGAGTACGTGCACACGTATCATATGCACACGAAAACTGTGTAACATATGCCCATAAAAACTCATTTTGGCATATAAATTGCACGATAAATACAATTTGTGCTATAGATATGCATTTTCATTAGATTAGTCTGATTTTTACAGGACTGTACTCTGCATCTCACAAACTTGTCCTTTGTTTCTGTGATATTGAAATACTTGTTCTTGGTTGATATGAAGCTGCAACCGATCAAAATCTATTGAGCAGTCAGTACTGTAAAGACATGGAAAGCAACATGTTCAGGGCAATACGATTTGTTAATTGTACAGTATAGAGCCTACAATGCACTGTACTTATATTGGTTGTGTCTCATTATTTGAAACAGGTTAAATCACAGTTTTGAGTGGCTGTGTTCAATCAATGACATTGTGTTCTCCATTTGTATTTGATTGTTGCCACTTGTGTTAACCCGTATGGATGACATGTGCATTAGTGTGCAGAATGTGTCTTGACAATGAGAATGTGTTTAGAGTTTTGCTGAAAAGTCTAAGTGAGATCTGCAAATGGTGTTTTACCATGTGAAATGGTTTAAGGTATTGACAACAGACTGCACAATTAGCTAAATGAGTTCAGACAACTGAGAAATTTGTTCAGCTGATGGGTTTTAGTGTGATAGCAATTGAGAAAAACAGTAACTGTTTAAGTTTAATCACTTCTCTCACTTTCTGATCAAACACAATAAATTTAGCTGGCCCATAGGCCATAAATCTACCTTTAGAAGTGACCTGGACTTTTAACATCAACAACATGCATAAAGGATTTTCATTTCTCTAAATATAACTATCTACACTTGCTCCATACCAATCCACTCTTAAAAAAAATATGTATCTACTTTGGGATTGCCACAAATTACTCAAAGTGAGGGCATGTTAAAATCTATTTAAAAATGATTTATATCAATTCATCAGCTTTACTAGCAATTTTAATAGTAAGGGTTTATAGAATGCAACAAGAACATAAAAAACAGCAACATAGGAGAATGAAGCCTCAATTAGCCTATTAAGTAACTTGAAGGCCTCCATACTTTAATGTCTTGTTTGACATTGTCAAAGTTTTAAAGACAATGCACTCACCCACTCCTCTTCAACCATTTATTTTTGTGGAGCATAGGTTTATATTCTTAATACAATGTAACCACCTCAATTTTCTCAGACAAACTAATCACAGTACAGTTCTTTCAGGACCACTATCATCAAAGATGATTGAGTGACTATTAGAATATAGTTTGGATTGGTGGAGTGGTTCTGTTCTGGGCAAGAACTCACTGCGCATCAGTGCAGAGCAGCGATAACCCCCCCCCCCCTATTGTAAGCAGAACAGAACCAACATAATGTATTGCAGATATCATTAATGTCAATATTAAATGTAAACAATAATTCAGGAATTTAGTCTGATTCAAGGGGAATAAGAATACGAAATCCTGACTGACGAGAGGAGGAGCTGGGGATGGAGGAGGGTAAATGAGCTCTGGAGAACACGACAGCTGCTGACAGTCAGCTGATGCGATCACGCTTGACTAATGTTACCTGCCAGAACTGACACTAGATGCTTAATTTATTCTTGCTCTTTTGTTGTTTTGTGGAGATTGCGATCTCTAATATAATCATAACAATATGATCTCTAACTTTCTGAGGTCTT